>NC_088933.1:18487500-18585000 GCF_038396675.1 Hydra vulgaris
AATGAGCTGAACTGCCATTTGAACTTCTTGACACAATAAAAGAACATTTGAACTTCTTGACACAATAAAAGAAATGTGCGTGCTTGCATTGTTTGGAAAACTCCTTACTGAGTCTTGGATGAAAAAGTTTTATGTTTTATTTGAGGATGCAACTTTGATCATGTATCTGATATTCAGTTAGTGAAAAAAGTTTTGCTAATAATTACAAATTGTAAATCTAATCTAGCTGCTCAGTTTTGCAGAAGAACATATTTTTTGGGAATATTCTTGCCCCTAACATTTTAAAATCAATATATGCTCCATTGCTAACCACTAACACTCATATAAGCTTCATTGATAACCAGCTTAAAAAAATGACTTCTGCTTGTCTTGATGCTGTGCAAGTTGTCTTGAAGTGACAATATAAAAAGTATTTCTCACTTTCTATTACAGATACACTAAAGAAGGTAAGAGACGCAAAAGGGAGGCATTTGGTAGGTATATCTTAATGTTGTAAACTTGTTTTTTAAAAATTTTTTATACTAAATAAACACTATTTTATAATTTTTATTGAACTTATTTCATATTAAAAATTTTAAAAATTAAATTTATCAGCTTTATCCACGCCATCACTGCTATCTGGCACCCAGAGTGAAAACCAAAACCTCCTTGGTAAGTTTTTTACTGTGTTTTAATTTTTGTTTTTCATTATCTTTTCAAACACTCATTTAATTTTTTTTTTTTAATATAAACTTGTATAGGGGTGATTTTTGGTTTGGGACCAAAGCCACCTTGGGCCTAAATCAAAAAGGGCCTTCTGCATATGGGCCCAGAATCGAGGTAAAGACCTGCCTTATACAAACCTCTTGGTGGCAGAAGGGATGGCAGAGGATTCAGGAATATAGTTATTAACAACTATAAATATACTTATTAATAAGTTTATATAGATTCACTTGAATCTATATACACTTATTGATAGGTGTATGTATAGTGTGTATGTATATATTTATTAAGTTGATACTTGTATATAATCCTTTTATATATAGTTGAGTTTGATTTTTTTAAGAAAAATTTGTGTTTTATATAAATACTATTTATTATTACAAAAAACCCCACCCAACCCAAGGTGTGAGAGATGTAGAGCTTCCGAATAATACCCCCTCACACCCTTTTCACGCGTTTATCCTTAAAACCTTTCTTTCTTTTGATAATAAATTGCATGCATTTAGATATGAAGATACTAAGTAACCATGAGCGAGACTAGGTTTTTTTAAACCAAGACGAGACCGAGACGAAAAGTTAGTACTTCTCGTGAGACCGAGAACGAGAGGAGAAATTTAACAATTTTTGAAAACAAATTTATTAAAATCCAAGTAAAAAAAAAAATGTAAACATGGTTTTGACAAATAGACACAAATGACATTTGTCAAATGTAAACAACTTTTTCAAATAATTAATTCAGAATTTTTTTGCCAAACTTTTCCAACAAGACAATGTTTTCTCTGATTAAGATGATTTGTTCTACTTTTTCTGGGTGTAAGTTGTGTCTGGATGATCGGACGACATTTCCACCTGAGCTAAAAACTCTCTCTAATTTAGTTGAACTTGCTGGAAATTCGTCAATAGCATGAAAAGTCCAAGAAGTAGCTGTCCTGAGCTCTAGAAGTCCAAAGATCAGAAGTAAATGCAGCACTTTTTAGATTTAGCGTAATCTCCGTTATTATGCTCTTCATTCCAGTTTGAACTTCTCTTGACCAAATTGAAAGCTTTCTTGAATATGTTGTTCTGTGATGAAGGCTCAGTTTAGGGTTTGCAATGGCAAACAATTTCTTGAAACCTCTTCCTTCGACTGCTGAAAAGGATGCCAGATCAGTGGAAAAGTAATCCAGCAATGCAGAGTCAAACTGTTTTTGAATGGAATTATCTTTGTCATATTTGGACTTTGTTTCAAGCATTTCGACCATGGTTCGTTGTTTCTTCTTAGGAGGAGGAAGAAGAGAGTCGTCAGTTTTTTCAGAATACTCAACGTAATCTTGGCTGTGTTTTTTTTCGAGGTGACAATGAAGTCTGCTTGTGTTTCCATCTTTTGTTTTCAAAGACTTTTTGCATGTCTTGCATTCAGCACCGTCACTTGTTTTTTGAAAATATCTCCAGATTTTGTTTTTTCTTGGTGACATTTTTGATCGTTGAAATGAGGCATTAATATTTCTTTTCAATATGAACAATATGTGTCAAGTTGAATTCCACTGGTAAACTAATGAATTTAAGTCGAAAGTGCACCATTTTATACAAAAAGTTTTTGTATTTAAAATCTAATTAAAAATATTTAAAATCTAATTAAAATTTTTTAATTAGATTTAAAAAAAAAATCTAATTAAAAAATCTAATTAAAAATCTAATTAAAAATTTAATTTTTTTTTGTCAAAAACAAATTAAATTTTTAATTAGATTTATTAAAATCACGGAGTCAAAATATTAATTAATTAAAAAATTATCAAGCATTTTGTAAATTATAATAATTTTTAATTTGGAAAATAATATAATATTTAAGTCTCGTTCTACTTCTCGCGAGAATTTTCTATTTTACGTTTCTCACGAGAAGTCACATTTCTCAAGAAATACGAGAACGAGATCTCGCTCATGGTTAATACTAAGTAAATCTTAATATTGGGTCAGAGGGTGCGCCCGAAGCCAAAAGGACTTCTGGCTTATCAACTAAAGTATCCAAACCATATTTGATGGTACTCTGTTTGAATATATTAAAAATACAAATAAAAATTATAAATTTCAATTAAATAATAATATTTTCTTTTAAAAAATCTACATTTTTCAATATAATAAAGAGTTTTGTATATACATATTGGCCTTTGTAAGATCTATCTTTTGATACCAAGTTATATGTTTTTCGATAAGAATTGACCAAGTTATGAGGTTTTAAGTTAAAAAAACCTCAGTTTCTTCAAGAAATCCATATATCAAAAATTTGGTACTCAAAATGCCATAACTTTTTGTAGAATTGTTCAATTTTGATAATTTTTCCCCTTATTCACCAAAATACTGAATTAAAAACCTTTCTAATAATATAAAACAATCCAGTGTTTGATTAATTTTAAAATTTCATGTCATGTACCTAATATAAGAGATTCAAAAAGGAACAATGGCACTATTAGTTGTTAAGAAAACCAGATAATTCATCACCACTAAGATGGGTAGACCATCTTATGGTCTAAGAATGTTTCTCCAAACTGAACTTCCAACCTTGCATGATTGTTTGCAGCGAAGTCTTGATCTTTAGTGAAACAAACTACTAGTTAATGAAAAAAATCCACGTAACTTATTGATAGAGATTTTTTCTAAGATTGCTCATGAAATTGAAGAATGATGGTATAATTCTAACATTAAATTAAAAAACCCCATTTAGTAATAAAGCTGTAAAACTCATTAGAGGTCTGCATTCTCTAAGATAGCTTAACACAAAGCTCCTAAATCTAATAAAGCAGTGCACTCTAAACCTAAAAAACTTTTAAACATTGCTTTTTGTAAATGATAATTTTTTTTTTGCAGTGTAGATTACGCTCCTTGTAAAAAGTCTTGTAATGCTTGTGTCCATTACAACATTGTGTCCATTACCTTTTCAAATGTAATTCAAATTTAAGAATTCCACAAAAAAAGCTTATACAGATAAAAACCTATTGAGAAAAACTAGGCAGTGTTTCGATGCAAGATTTTGGTCTGGATGTTAAAGAGAATGCAAAACTTAGGTTAAAAAACCTAATTGAGGTTGATTGAATTTAAATCTTGTTTCCCGGTAGCTAAACGCTAATATTTTTACATAGATACTATAAAAATTATATGGTATTTAATTCTTTGCATAAACCCTATGGATTATGCAAAGAATTAACTGTATTACTATGGCAAAACATTTAACTATCCAAATATTATTCTTTGATATAAAATAGTAAATCCTTTATTACTAACCTTTCCACGACCAACAGTGAAACTAGTATCATTTGGGTAAACATTTACTGTTGCTGGTCGACTAGTTCTAATGTAACACATGGTGGGAATGTTAGCAGCAAGCTCCACAGCACGTTCACAAGATACACCATCGGAAGGATAAAACACAACACAATTCGGAATAGCACGAAACATAGCTAAATCCTCTAAAGCCATCTGGGAGGGACCATCTTCACCTAATAAAAGTCAAATTTTATGTCAAATAAGTTTATTACTTTGTTCCTGTATCACAATATAAAGTAAAACAAAGATCATAGGTGAACTTTTGTTTTAAATAGCTGATCAAGCATTATTAGTTATTTTTTCCTAAAAAGGTCACCATCTTTAATTCTTTACTGAGTTACATATATTTGTATTAATAATTTTTGCATAGATATTTATTTTATACCAAGCCGAATTATAAGTTTAAAGATTTAATTTATAATTACTTTAAGATGTCAGATTTTTAGTCATACAACTTTAATAGTTTTTAAAAATAACATTTTAAAAACTACTATACACTAAATATTTTTTCTAAAATCTTGGTGCTTAACAAATTTGAATGGTTAGGGTTTTGGGAATTTGTCATAAAGTCCTTTTTTATTGCATATCGCGAGGTAAAGTATAGGTGGCAATGATGTTTACATGACAAGTAGTGATGTGCCGGGTACCCGGTTTGGAGCTGGTAATTCGGCTGTTTTCATGGGTACCCGGAATCTGCCATTTTTCTGGGTACCCGACACCAGATATCTTGAAAGAAATTTTTAATAAACATTTGCCTTAAATGCTTTAACTATTTGTTTAATTGGTACTTTGAATTGTGTCGAAATATTATTAGTTTTAACTTCAACTAAATTTCTTGATATAAGCTAAGAGTGTTATGGAGTCAATACCATAAAGTCCTATTTACTCATTATAGACGGGTATTACTTGAAATAAATTTTTTCATTTTATTCACAATACAGTCAACAAGGTCTACTATTGTTTTTTTTTGTTGTTGTTGCAATTCTCTGTCTCTCTTAATATTTTATTTTCTAAAACATAACTTTTGATTAATTAACGCACATAAGCAATTATTTAGCAATAAATTAAAAAAAAAAAAAATTTATATATAATACCAGTTATAAAACAAAAATTAGTTAGCCGGAACAGTATTTTTTGAAGTTGATTTTAATTTTAAAGCTCTATTGCTGATTTTGGCATTAACGACGTAAGACGGCAGGTTAGGGATCGTCCATTTGGATGTGGGAGAAATGGCATATATGAGATTGGGGGCAGGGGTCAATTATAAAAGTTAGGAGACACTAAATTAAAAAAATATCATAAAATGTTGGGTAAGTTAAAAGCGTAGGTACTTTTAGGGAGGTGGAGAGTACTCGAAAAAGCGTATATCAAAATGTGGGGGAGGAGTTTTTTTTTCCGGGTACACGGAATTGGGGACTCAGCGTAAACTGGTTCCAGCACATTTCTAACAACAAGATATACTAGTGTTGAACTTTTTTGAAAGTAATAATAGATGCGATTCTGAGTTTACCAGAATTGCATCTATTATTACCAGCCACTACACAAATTATGTTTGTACTAAAGTATTTTGTAAAAAAGTTTTGTTTTTTTTACACCCCATATTATCTTATGTTTTATTATATTTTATAAATGATTTTTTAATTTTTGCTTTTGGTAAGTAATGCTTGTTTTTAGGGATTGTATTACCAGTTTACCGGCAAATAGCTGATTTTTGTTCCGGTAAATTTACCATTAAATTACAAAAATTTACTGTTAAATTACAAAAATTTACAGTTAAGTTACATTAGTTTACTTTTAAATTACAATAATTTACAATTAATTACAATATTTTACCAGTAATTTACTAGTTTTTTTGTACAGAAAAAAAAACACTTTTATTAATAATGTTATATGAAAACATTAAATATTTGTATTTCAAATAAAGTATACTTGAAATTCGTAATTAAAAGTTGAATAAGGAGGATATAGAATACTTTAATTAAGTTTTAAGTAAGATGGGCATGAAATACTGTAATTGGGTTTTGGACAGAGTGAACATACAATAATTTAATTACAAGTTAAAAAGTTATTAGGATTTTTTAGTATTTCTGTTTTTGTTGATAACATTGTATGTTAGAAACATTGCAAATTTTATTAACTTTGTTTATTAAACAAGTTTGCAGAAATGTTTAGTTCAATGGTGGATTGCATTGCTGCGTTGTGCAGAGTTGACAAAGCAAATGTTAAATGAGATTAAGTATAGGTGAAATATTGTTTTGTTTTTGAGATATAATACTTTGATAGTGGTCAGAAACATGCGAATGAATCGAATTTGGATTTAAACAATGACTTCATAACTATTTAACCAAACACTGCTTTTTCTAAGAAGTGAAAAATTTATATTCTTATTAGACAAAAACAAACATGACTCAGATTATATGTCAGAAATAAAAGAAAAGATTACTAAAACTCTAAAAGTAATAAAAAAGAAATTAAGAGTTTTTTGACAATGAAATATATGAGGAAAGCATATTCAAATAGTTTAATTATTTTTAATTCCTTATTTTAATTATTTTTAAAGTTATGAATAAAAAAATAACTTATAAAAAAAAAAATTGCTTGTAATGGTGGTTGTTGCACAAACCAAATTTATCAGTGATTTGAATTTTTTTTTTTTTTTTTTTTGTTAATTTATTTCCCCAAGGCCCAGAAGGCCACTACAGACGGGGAGGCTACTTTATTGTGGTTATAACCCTCTCTCAACTCCATAACTCCAAAACACGAACCTTGACGAACAAGGCCACTGCGCGGAGAAACAAGTTGAGCGCGGTATTACCAGGGACGTGGTGGGGATCGAACTCGGAACCTCTCGCATATGAAGCGAGCATTCTACCACTACACCATTACCGCATAATGTAAATATAAATACCTGAAATGGGTATTAATAATATTACTAAATATAATTTAAAATACCTGCTTGAAATGTGTTGATTAACTGAATCGGTATTTGTTGAAAGGGTGTAAGTCACAAAACACAAACTTTTCAAAAAAAAAAAAAAACTTAATTGACTTGCGCTTCTTTAGCAGAAACTATAGACATTTACTAGTTTATTGTGTCATTATGGATACAGTTAGAAACTTCCTGCTAACACTTCATCATTGAGTCTATTTCAAACAATAAAAACCATATCAAACTCATTTTGACAAAATACTTGAATTACACCCTTTTAACAAAAAGCAATTCAATTATAATCGGTATAAAAAATTTAAAAAACATTTGGAATCAGACTTAAAATTATGTGGAAGAACTTACCGTGAACTGTATAAAACAAGACATGGTTAATTTATTCCACATCGACCATTTCTATACTTAGTTTAATATAGCTCTTTTATTTCAATAATTTTTACTATTTTTTTATTGGTAGAAAATATCTAGTAATTTAGAAAATTGGCAAAGACTAAATTTAAAAAAAAATTAATGTACAAGCGACAGGATTTGATCCCTCGTGTTGTACTTTGGAAGCTCAGCTTCCAGTAACTAACCACATCGACCACTAAAGCACACTAATCTGCCAATTTTAACACTAGTTAATAAACATAAGACAGAATAACTTTATAAAATGGCAAATAAATGCTATAAATCAAAATTAAAGAAATTTTTAAAATTATCTTTAGAATTTCAAAAATGTTTTACCTCTTATTTAAAAAAAAAAAAAAAAAAAAAATCACGAGGAAGTGATTACTGTTTGAAGAATGTTTTAACACTACTTAATAAACAAAAAACTTTATAAATTGGCAAATGCTATAAGTCAAAATAAGATGTTGCAGCAATGCAGTTTCAAATAAAAGTAAAACTATAAAACTTGATATATGTTTAAACATTACATATTTAAAGTTTACATAAGTTAGATATTTGCATACACTTCGTTCACATTTTCTTATACAAAAAGTGCAGAGACTTTTTCTTTTTTGGCCTCTGTGAGTTCTGTGCAAAAACACACGAATGAGTAACGGCAGCAGCAGCATTTGATAATTTGATATTAAAATATTATAAGATTTAAAAATACCGAAATTGAAATACATTACTGATATTTGAATTTTTATTTACAGAATCACATATAAATGAAAAAGTCTGTAAATTTAGGAACCCTACTTATTTCATGTCATTCATTAGCATTTAATGAGATTTATGGATATTACTTTATATGTGACTAAAGTGTTTTGTCTATTTTTAGCATCTATATATTTATTCTAACTATACTTTAGCAATAAATTGTTTTTTTCTCTTTGAAATAAACCTTTGTTGTTTTGCTAGCATTTCATATTTTTTTATTGGGGTTCAAGGAAAGCAGATTTCTTGCCTCAAACATAACAACAACAACAACAACGACAACAAAAAGTGTAGATTTAAAAATTAAATTCTCTATTACTGCAAAAAAAAATTTCAAAGATTTTTTAAGTTGTTTATTGTGCCATATATTGTGAACAATTAAAAAAAAAAGAACAGTAATAAAAATAAGTTAAAATAAAATACTGATATATCCATCAAACACTGAAAAGAGTTGAAAAACTCTTATAACAAGTGTGGTAGAAAAATCTGCTAGCAGTTTTTTTTTTTTTTTATGTTAATTCAAATGAAAGAAAATATTTATACTACTTGAAAAATACTTTTATATGATGTGGCTAAGGAAAGTTATAACCCAAATGCACATATAATAAACCTCTTATAGCAAAACCAAAGTTTATACATAGTACTAAAATCTGAGTAACAAATACAACATGACTAAAAAATTTAAACATAACAACATTTAAATCGTAAAGCATTTGATATCTTACCTATTGATACACCAACATGAGATCCAACCATTTTTAACTTAGTTTGAGAAATTCCACCCATTCTAATTTGATCATAGGCACGAGAAAAAAATGCAGCAAAAGTACTTGCAAAAGCAACAGTGCGATCACGTGATGCACATCCTATTCCAACTCCTACTAAATTCTGCTCAGCAATAAAACATTCAATGAATCGCTCTAATAAAAAAAAATTTAAGTAAAAAACTATATACATTTTTAATACTGTATTCACCTCCTCAAGACTGAAGGAGGCCACTACTTTTGAAAAGGGTACTCCTTTTATTTTTTTAACTGTTGTCTCAACCTTTTAAAAGTCTCAACCTTTTAACTCCAAAACTGTCTTGACAAACAAGACAGTTGTGTGGAGAAAAAAGTTGAGCGCAGTACAAGTACGGATACAAGTACCAGTTCGGGAATCAGTGGTAATCAAACTTTGAACTTCTTTACAAATTTTGAGGAACAATGTTTTCACTAATCAAAAAAATACCTGGAAATTCTTTTTGAAATGTTATAGCAAAAGTTGAATTTTTAGTGTCACCATCCATTGCTACAACTCTTTCTGACGATCTTCCAAGTTTTGCAAGAGCCAATCCATACGCCTCTCTTGTAGCAATCTAATTAATTTTTTTTAAACAAAAATAATACTTAAACAATACTTCAATAAAAATTCTTTATCAGGATTAAAACAACAATATTATTACAATACCTTATCAGTTGGTTTATAGGTAGGCAGCTCTGATAAATATATTGGTTGTATATCAACCTCTTTTGCATCGTCAATAACTATTTGATGATTTATATTTTCGCCACTAATATTTTTATTAACCATTTGACTCTCTATTGCAGAAATAGCTTCAACTGTTTTATCACCAATTGGTTTTCCGTGCCAGTTCATTTGATCTTCAACTCCAGGAATTCCTTTACCTTTTTTTTTTAAAAAAATAAAAAAATATACTGTAAACAGTCTTAGTTAAAGAATAAAAAAACATAAATGGTTTAAATAAAATAATAAAATATATAATAAAATCAATTACTCACTTTTAATTATACAAAACTTTTGAAAACAATTAAATTTTTTTACATCATAAACAATCACCTTTATATGTCTTGGCAAGCAAGATAGTAGGCTTTCCCTTAAAATGTTCAGCATCATAAAAAGCTTGGCATATAGCTTCAATATCATGACCATCAACAATTATAGAATTCCAACTAGATAAATTTTACAAATATAAAAAAATTATACTTGTTTGATTAATGATAAAAATAGTAAAGCAACAGTTACAACTTGCTATAACTCGCTGTCAATAACTGTTATAAAATTGTTATAATTCACTGTCAATATTCAAACACTAGCTTTTAAACCATTTAATATATAGCAACTGGAACATAAAAAATGTTCTAAATAACTTGTCATTTTTATGTGTATAAAAATATATTTTTTACATATGATAACCTTTAAAAATTAACCTAGGTAGTCAATATCTAATGGCAACATCACAACTTTAATGTGAAAATATTTAATACTTATAGAAAATATATAAATTTGGAATTTAAATCTTAAACATTAAGTATTTACAAAGCATTACAACATAAAAAACAAAACAAAATTAACTTACCCATGTCCTTCCCACATCCTTTGATAATAATTTAAATCATGTTGAATTGATGTAGGGTCACTTTGACCCAAACGATTTACATCAATAATAGCTACCAAATTATCCAGTTTATAAAATGAAGAAAAGTTAGCTGCTTCTATAACGCTTCCTTCTGCACTCTCACCATCTCCCATTAAACAAAAAACACGGTAACTAAGTAAAAATGTTAAACTAAGTAAAAAATATAAAAGTTTTTTTTTTTTTTCAAAATCTATACTAAAGAGAATAATTTAAAAAATGTAATTGGAAGAATGCTACAATAAGTGCAACTTAAAACTTTCAACAATAATAGTTTAATTATTTTTTAGCCTTATTACAAGACTTTTTCTACTTAAAAGTAGTTATGAAGTAAAAAGTTTTCTAAAGTACAACTCAGAGAACTTTACAAAAAAAAATTACTGGATGAGAGACAATCACAAAAAAAAAAAACTTTTAACACGAAAAAACTTAAAGCAAAATAATTTAGGTTTAGAATAAATATTTTCGAAACATTCTTTTATAATTTTTTTATAAAATTAAGCAACATTTTTTATATAAAGTAACATCTTATGATTGCTTAATAAAGAAAGAAATGTTCTTTTATTTATCAAGAGTATAATATAATTTTTATTTATATACTCGTGTCTTATTTCCAGAGCTGAATTAAGGAGGGTTGGGGTTAGAGGGGGCTATAGCCCTGGGCCCCGCAATGTTAGGGGCCCCAAAATATTCAAGAAGACTTTTTTTTTAGTCATTTTTATGCTGTGGCACATAAAAAAGGCCTTCATAATAAAAATAGTCACAGGCCCCAAAAACTCCAACAAGATTCTAACAAAACTAACCCTAGTTTTAGTTTTATTTGAGCTAAATTATTTTATAAATAATTAAAGAAAATTTTTTTTAATAACTATTTTATGCTTCGCGTAGTTTAAAAAGCTTAACATATTTGAAACAATTCTTCTTAGTAAGATGAACAAATGAAATAATTAAATCATTGAGTTACTTTAGAAATTAAATTAACTAGATAAAAATTAACTAAAAAGGTTAAAATACTTTATAAAGAGGAAGCGGAACTGCTTCACAATACTGCTGATGATGTTAAGTGAGTGGCTTTTTAATTTGATAAAAAGTTTTTAATTTAATAAAAAGTAACATTAAGTTTAGGTATAATGAGTTCGTAGCAAACTGCAAAATTAGTTACAGTTAGTAAACCAATATCTAAGAACTTAAAAACTTTTCTTTCTTGGGGGAAAGAATCAGTTATCGGGTACACGGAAGTATATGGATAAGTTGTTAAAATATGGTGTGCTAGGCACAAAACAGCTATATTAAAAGATTTAGTTAAAGGAGCGTTATAAAGAATTATTTGTTTATTGAGGGAACTTTGTTTGGTGACAAAACATCAGGTAAAATTTACTTTTTGATTTGTCAGTCCAGGAAATAATTTTACCATAATTGTTACTTATGAATATAGTTATTTGCTATGCTTCATTAAAAGTATTATGTATAAAGTATTATATAATGTGCCATGAATTTATCTTATAAGTTATTACATTGCGAAGAGAACCGACTTTTTATTGAATTACTTAATTTTAATCATATTTTTTTATGATAATAAAGGTTGATTTTAAAGGACAATGTCATTGGTTGGCGGTACAAATTGAAAATGGGTACTCTTTTATGTGTCCATGCAAAACAAACACAAGGTCAGCATAATAATAAAAGAAATCGTTTAAAAAAGTAACTAAAACAACAACGCTAAACAGGCATTAGTTTAGGGATCGCCCATAAATTACGCAATGCAAAACTTTTTTTTTAAATATAAGTAGGAGATCATTTTGCTCTTTGGCGTAGCAATTTTTGCAGGAGTTTAAAGGTTGTTTATATACTAATTTAATTAATGACACTGTGAGAGAAAAATTTAAATCCTTTGTTTTTATCTATAATTTAATTTCGCGTTACGTAATTTATGGACGATCCCTTAGCATATATAAAAGAAATCGTTAAGAAAAGTAATTAAAACAACAAACAACAAACTTTTAGAGCTTTAGTTTAGTGTAAATAAATAGAATCGCTGTTGAATGATAATAAAAAAATATATAAAAAAACTTTTTAAAAACAACATTTTAAAAATAGACTATAAAAGCAAAAATAAACTATTTCACAAGATCCAAGGACTTTGTGTACATACACAACCTGAAATATACATTTAAGTCAATGACTGAAAATGTTGGGCAACTAAGTACAACTTGCTCCTATTGGCGCCCAATATTTTTAGTCATTGACTTGAATGGATATTTCAGGTTGTGAATGTACACAAAATCCTTGGGTCAATTGAAATTGTTTATTATTTAATTTTTAATCCATTTTTAAAATGTTGTTTTTTAAAAGTTTTTTTATAAATTTTTTATTCAAATTTCTTTTTTTAGCTTGTGAATATATCTCCTGCATTGCCAGTGCTGTAAAAGAAAAAGTTGCTAAAATCATCAATGATAAGTTTTTTCTCCATTCTCTCCGATGGCTCACAGGCCAGAAAAAAGAAGGACAAGAATGAGTTGATTCTTGTGCACGTTGAACACGAAGGGACCCAAGCTTACTTTGTTGTATTTTTACTTGATATGAACAATTTGGGTGGTATGGGGGCTAATACCATTTAAAATGTTATTGACAGCATTTTTAATGAATCAGATAATATTCCTTTAACTGCAGCAGCTTACAAATCCAAACTTGTCATCGCGACAGCTGATGGAGCAAGTGTCAATTTTGGAATTTATAATGGAGTGTTAACACAAATAAAAAACAATAGAGTGTGGCTGATTAAAATTCACTGCGTAAACCATCATTTAGAATTAGCTATAAAAAAATGCTGTAAAAGATATATCGCAGTATAAAGAGTGTGAACGCTTTTATATTTTTATTTTTAGTTTATTTCGCAAATCTGGCAAATTAAAAAGCGTAGTGAAAAAAGCTGCCGAGGCTTAGAATATTACATACTACACCTTGCCTAAAATATTGGGAAAAGTACTTTATAAGTCACAGAAGATGTGGCTTTACAAGACTATTACATTACTGGCCTTTGCTTATTGTGGGTTTCAAAAACGCTCTTGCGGATTGCGACACCAAAGCAGATATGCATGCTAAGATTTCTGGGATATGCAAACGGTTGCATGAATACAGGTTATTATGTATAGTTTGTAGTTATTTGGATATTTTGGAAAAATCATCTGTTATCATTTGTTTTCGAAAAGAAAATGTTAATAGTGAATGAATTAAAACCAGCAGTGGATGTAACTAAGGCTAGCTTAGACAAATTAAGCAATGAAGGTATCGATGATATTATTGATTCATATTTATTAAAGTTTAGAATCAATGAAAAAGATGGTACAACTAATCTTTACTAAAACTTACTTCCAACATGGCTAATCTTAACTTGGAATATCTTAGTTCTGCCATTAAATTAAGAAAATCAGCAATCAACATCATTTTGCCATTGATAAATGATAGATTTAGCTCGCTGTTAAATCCCATATTCGAATCAATGGATTGGTTAGATCCACAATTAAAGCCAGCAGACAGCATGTATGGTGATGCCAGCATCTCTCTATTACTAAAGGAACTCTTTTACCTTCTAGAGATTGCAGGAATAGATTTTGATATGGTTCTTCCGGAATGGAAAGCTGCAAAACTAGTAATAAATACTCAGTACACCATTGCACTCACACAACTGGAAATGTGGCAGAAATTTTTTCTTTATTAAAAAATCAAGTTTCCAAACTTTTGTATTCTAGTTGAACTTATGATGTCTATTTCTGGTTTTAAATTCTGCTGTCGAACACATTTTCAGTATTTTGACTGTAAAACTGACTGACTGGCGTTTAAAGATAAACCATTCAACAATGGAAGACTCATAATCATAACAGGGAATGACCAGAATTTCACTTACCAAAAACAAGAAGATATTTTGAGTTGCGCTGTGGATATCTACTTAAGTAAGCGAAGAGTTTATCGTCTTGATTCAGCTAATGCTAGCAATGTCACTGATTATAGTAGCGAAGAAAGCTGCTACAGTAACGATTTTAGTTCTACATCTGAATCAGACAGATAAACATTTTATTTTAAAATTTTTTACTCATTAGTCACTTTATGTATATAATTATGTTTGTGTTTTGTTGCGTATGCTTTTGTTTCGTTCATGAATGTTTGTGTTCTGTCTCGACCTCTGGCGCAGTGATGATCCACTCATAAGTCATTTTATGTATGTAATTATGTTTGTGTTGTGAAACAATATTGTCTAATGTTGGATATAGCTCCTTAACTTGTAGTTTTGTTGAGCTCTCTCCTTATGGGATGCGTCATTGCTGTTTGCCCACTACTCTGTAGTTTGTGCACAAAACAGTTTTCTAGTTTTATTGCTTAGATTTAGTCCCATAAAATCTTCATTACTGTAGAATCCTATAGGACAAAACAATATCGTCAGTTACTCTCTAGTCCTTAATACAAGGGGGTGGGTGAGTGGTAATTAAAGGGTGGGTGGTAATTTTAGTCTGAAAGTTTCAATATTTATTAGTTACTAGTATGTTTTTTAATTCGTAAGGCCGATTTTCACTCAAATTTTTTTTTAGTTTTGAGAAATAATTTTTTTGTTGATAACAAGTAAAAATTAATAAACGGGAAGGAGGAGTGGGGAGGGAAAGAGGGGGTGGGGGGGTGGGAAGGGGGTGGGCCTTAATGAGCTTAGAGTGGATGGAAAATTTTTCTAAAAATCAATTTATAAACATCCGCCCCAGCCACTTCTATTAAGTACTCAAGAGTATATATATATATATATATATATATATATATATATATATATATATATATATATATATATATGTTTGTTTCCTGTCGTGACTTCAGGTGCGGTGCTTGTTCATCCGCGAGTTACTTTGTTTGCATGTTTGTGTTTAGTAACTAGAAACTTCTTGTATGTTTATTTCATAATTAGTTTTATTAACTTTGATGATTATTAATAATTTCATTAAAAACACAATTATTGTTGAAAGTCTTTATGTTTAAAAACTAAATCGTAAAAACTGCTTTAAAAGATTATATTAGAATAAAAACAGATACACAAAATTACATTTACATAAAAATACATAATTTTAAATTAAAATATAAGAATATACTAATAAAATCTATAATTTATAATAAACTTTCAAAATTTTGACAATTTAAAAAATATATATTATAAAACATTTATTTTTGTAAACAAATAATAGTTTAAAAGATTTATAGCTTTGCAGATGTGGCTCCAAGAAAGAGCCATATTATTAAAATAATAGTTTGTTTGATAATATATTCTTAAAACAATTTATGCTAGAAATCTCAAAACTTAACAAATCTTGAATAATACAATTTTTAAAACGTTTCAACAGAATACTGTAGAGTTTATTTCATTTAGTTAGTGTATTTTTTGAACCAATAGAATTAGTTTGTTTGTAAATTTGACGGTTTTTTTTAGTGTTTGCTTTTTATTCTTCCACACCAAGATGTTTTGAGAACATTCAAGTTTATGTATGTTTCCATTTATGTCCATAAAACAAAAATTTTTTGTTTTACGGACATACATAAGCTTAAATGTTCTCAAAATGACTAAAAAACCTAAACTAAATATTATTTCCGTGGTCAGTATTCAAGAGCAATCGCTATCGCTTCCTGACCAAGCCTGAGGATGGTAGCTATTTTTAGCAACAAAATTGGATAAGGTGAAGCAAAAAGAAAAAACAGTTTTACATCAACATTTAAATAAACGATTTTCCTATATTTTATTTGTTTTTTTTAAAAAGAGGAAAGCAAAAATTTAAATTGCTATCTGTTTGTAAAATATATTTGTATAGTTTTAATGTAACAAGTATATATTGTCCCTATATAAATGTCTATGTAATGAATGCGTATAGTTTTATGTAAAACATTTTTATTTATATAATCATATTTATTTCTTCATTAGTATACGAACACTTAGTTCATTTGGATAAAGCGTTTAATTCATAAATTTAAAAAAATAGTAATAACTTTTGTATTTAAATTTTTTTTTCCTTTAAATACCTAGTATACTAGATATTGAAATGCATTAATTAGACTTATTAGCTGCCCTCATGCTGTGAACAAATCTCACTTTGACCCTTGAATGCCTTTGTTGCTTATTTAAATTAATTCTAAAATAGCATAATTTTTTAACTAACATTTTATTCGATCAAAATTGGCAAGCCAAAAAAGTTTCTCATTTAAAAGCTATCGAGTTTCAAAAACTTTCTCATTTAAAAGCTATCAATTTAAATAAGTTTTTTTACTTATCACTGACTATGTCTTAATTTAAAGCATTTTCAAATCACTATAAATTATTTTAAGTTTTACACAAAAATTTATTTTATGATAAAAATTTTGATATAAAATTAGATCAACAAAAATAAAAATATATATGTACAAAATTTCACAAAATTTTTATAAGTATTATAAAACTAAAAGTTTTAAAAAATAAAAGTATTTAAAAACTTAAATATTCAAAAACTTTCCATGCAACTGTCAAAAAAGTTTTGTTATAAATTTAATACATTTAAAAAAATTTAAACATTTTTATATTTACATTTATAATATGAAAATGAAAACAAATATAAAAAAAGTCAATATATGTAAGTAATCGTTTAAACTTTTTAAAACTGTATTTAAAAGTGATGTACGCAATTAAAATAGATCAAAGTATCAAACTAATCCATTTAATTGCAAACAATTGTCATTTTCTCTCAACTATGTCATATTTAAATATGAAAAAGCTTAAGATTGCTCAGAATGAAACAAGTTGAATAATTATAATTTAACATTTGTAAAATATAAAAATATTTGTGCTATGAATAGAACCCACAAAAAAAATAAAATCATTTTAAAGATATTTATGTATCTAAAAAATGTAAAATATTTCAACTTTTGGGGAATTGTTTAAACTTTTTTTAAAATTCAGAATACAATGACTTTTTATTTTTTATTATTTTGCTTTTTTATAATACCCTGTATTCATAATAAATTTATAAATACAGGGTATTATAAAAAAACATGTATTGTGGATAAAGATGAAGATTCGCTGCATTAGTTAATTACTTAATTCTAATTAATAATAAATAGTAATAATAGTAAAATATTAATTGTATATGCAAATATTTGCATTTTCTTAATAATTACTAACACAAAACTCTAATATTTAATGTATATTTACCTGGCTTTATCAAAATACTTTCCAGTGTAAGCCATTCCAGCAGCACAACTCAACCCTTGTCCTAATGATCCAGTTGCTACATCCACAAATCTTAAACGCTATATATATATATATATATATATATATATATATATATATATATATATATATATATATATATATATATATATATATATATATATATATATATATATATATTTATATATATATATATTTATATGCAAAAACTTAAATTTATTTTTGCTCAATATGAGGGCAAAAATGTATTGTTTTGATCTTTTTCCTTAAATTAAGTTTAAAAAACTTAGAAATTTTTAAGATCAAGAACAAATACTTTAAGGAATTTATCAATTTTAGGAATGAATAATTAGAAATTCAATAAGAAATTCTTGGAAATTGAAAAATAATGAGGTTTGAAGTTTCTTTTGGTTTATATAGATACCCATTAATTGCTTAAAAGGACTTTCAATATCAAGATTATCAACAAGAAACATTTTGCTTTGAATAAATCCTCATTTAAAAGTGACCTGATAGCAAAATTGAGCAGCCGTGGCACAGTGGTTAGAGTTCTGGCTCAGAACCCAGAGGTCTGAGGTTCAACGCCGGCTCTTACCCAATAAGCGACATTGGTAAGGAAGGAGGCGTGAACTTCTAGTTAAATGCTCTCCCGCAGTGCTCCGTGATAAGACCGTAAGGATTTCTGGGAGCACCTAAATAACCTAAAAAAAAAAGAAAAAAAAAGATAGATCTAAACTATTTGGGCAACAGATCAAAGGGATTTATAGTTTGGATCTTAACCCATGTGCTTCCAAAGAAATGAGTCCAATTGATCTTTGGATTTATCAAAATCTTTGAAAAATTCTGTGAGGAGACTCATTAAATATTCTATACATAAAAAAAGTAAATTCTTAATGCTTCAATCAGTAGCCTTTTCTTTAGTTTAGAAAGGGTATGGAGATTTTATGTCTTAATGTTAATTAAGGGATCAAGTTTATCTCTTTTTTTTTTACCAGATTTAGAAACACTAAATTTACATTAAAAATACTTAAAAGGTATTGTAAAATTATTATATTTAGAAAAACATCACTAGCTGATGCTTCACTTAAGAATTCCAATAAAAAGGTTTTACTTCATAGTCTGTGTCAAGTAAACATGATCCACCACTTGACATTTTTTTTAAAATTTTTGTAGTGCTTTATTTGAAAGTTATTAATGTATATTATAAAAGACTGAAAAAATAAAAATTTTAAAAGCTTAAAAAATCATTTACTCTATTTTAATAATAACATATATATTGTTCAAATTACATCTTAATTACTGATTTGATTACAATTTCAGATAGTTTGCATTATTACTAACATTATTAATATTTTTTAACAAATTCACTTTCATCATGACCG
Organism: Hydra vulgaris; assembly: GCF_038396675.1. Lineage (NCBI taxonomy): Eukaryota > Metazoa > Cnidaria > Hydrozoa > Anthoathecata > Hydridae > Hydra > Hydra vulgaris. The sequence continues at coordinate 18,506,613 of NC_088933.1, forward strand.
CAACCAATGATCATTCAGGTTATATTTTAAAAAATCCTGAAAACATTTTGCAAAAAAAAAACAAAAAAAAAAACATCATAATTTACTTCCCTTGTATTTGCCTTAATTTGACTTTCTAAATTTATTTTTTTTTATTTTTTTTTTGTATGGGTAATAACTGAAAAAGTTGAAAAACAAATTTATTGCAAAAAATATTTAAAATTTTACTTATTGAAAAACTTTTTGGAAATCTGGAAAAACTAAAAGCTGAAAAAAATAACGAGAATATATTCAAAAAAAGATGTGCACCCAACAACAGTTTTAATTGGGAGTTACTTAAAAACAATATATTAATGCTACACAATGTAATAAGTTTTATTTTATGTTTCTGGGTAAAAAGCGGTTTTCCTTACCCAGTATCAAGACGATTTTTTTGAAAATAGTCTGTTTTTGAGTAAAATCCTTATTTGTATTCAATACTGGGTAGCTTTCTGTAATATCCTTGAACTGCTACGATTGTCTAAAAGAAGTTAGAATTTTCTAGAACTATGTATAACTTTCAAAAAAACATTTAGAAGTTTTTAGAATGATGAATCAGTTAAAAAGTAACTATTTTATTTAGATTCCAGAAAGTCATTTTCTTACAAATGAATAGTATTAGATAATAGTGGAAAAGTATTTCAACGAATATTGTCCTGGGTACCTAATTTGACATGCAAATATTGCAAGAAAATTCATGAAGGCAAGTTGAACATTTGCAGTTTGCTTATATGGTAGTGCTGTATGTTGTAGAATTTCAATGATTTTGATCTTGTAAAATTTAAGGAGTTGTAATTGACAAAACTTTACATATGTTAATTTATTATAGTATAATATGTTTTATGTTAATACCCAATATTAAATAATGTAATAAAGCTGCTGTTTTTTAATTTATACAATCATATTTGTTATGTTATAGGTTGGTGTATGGAAAATAAAAGAGCCATGAAGATTGCTATTACAAAAGAACAGCTAACTAAAAAACCACTCAGACAGCTGCTACTTATGCACGGTGGATCCTAACTGTTGCATTGGCTAGAATTCACTTATAATAATTTATCATGAATTCCCTCTTTTATTGCCATGGCACCTTATTTAGATGCCCTTGTTGAATGATAGCTGTCATAGATGTCACAGATCGAATGTGTCATCAGACAAAATAGGACCAAGGATACTAGTAAGTTACTAGTAAAAATTTATGAACAATTTTTATCAACCTAAGTATAAGTAGGCTTAAAAATAATTAAATGGCTAGTTTTTAAAACAACAGTTTTAAGTGAAAGCTGTTTTTAAAATTTGTTTAGAATTTTTTTCCCAGATTTTTATATGATATACTTTAAAATTATTATTTAAATAAAAAAATTTATATGCATTTACAACCTCGCAATCTTATTTGTTTATGCGTCATTTTTATTACTTTTTAACTTTTGCCTAATATAATTATTCACATTGATTTCGATGTTAAATAGTTTATGCCACTTTATTACTAATTATAAAAAAATACTTAAAAGGTATTGTAAAATTATATTTAAAATCTCTTAAATAAAAATAAATCATTTACCGGAGTAGGATGACCTTCTAAATCATTATCAATTTGCCTAAGCTTCATTAATTCTGACTCAGGAAATAATCCAGCAAGACACCAAGCAGAATACAATATTGGAGCACAATGGCCTTTAGATAATACAAATCTATCACTTGATGGATCTTTAGGACTGCTTACTAAAACAAACATTGTACTATATATCTATAATATATACTCATATACAATAAGTAAAGTGTAAAAAACAGTACACTTTACTAAAATAAATGATGTTTTAACACCATCATATTATCATCATCAAGTGTGACCAGAGATATGAGTCAAAAATGCTTAAATCAAAAAATGCACATGGTGAGCAAAAAGTTGCTCCATCAGAGTAACTTTTGCACACACTATTGGTTTTTTTCTTACTGTCAACAATGTATTAAAATAACAAATTTATTTAATGTGTTTTAAAATTTATTTTAACTTATTTTAACTATTTTACACAGATTTATTTAAACTAACATAATAAGCTTATAATAAAATTTATTTAATGATAAAATTATTATAAATTATATAAACCAAAATATGAACTGTTTTGTAAATATAAAATAAGTGAAAATCTTTTAAATACAATATAAAAACTTTTCTTAGAATATAAAAGAATATTTAAAACTGTTGGCATTTAAAAAGTTTCAATTATTTAAAAAGTTAGAGGAGAAAAGTGGAAATCATTTCAAAAGATTATAATGATTATAAAAACAAGCCAATATACAGAGTTATACAGAATTCATGACAGTTTTAGAAAGCCATTTTCCTGAGTATTCCTTGATTTTCCTGTTTTCAAGTATTTTTTTCCTGAGTTCAGGTGGTGAAAAGTATATAATTTTCCTTCCTAATGTTCAAGGATATTAAACTTTCACGATTGAATTCAATGTTCCCTAAATGATTTTTTTCTGAACTTTTTAAGAAATTTAATACCTCCTCTTTAATTAATAGATAGCAACCCATTAAAGAAAGATTTTTTAGTAATAAAAAGTAGTTTAAACAAGAAACAAATCCCAAAAAATCCAATAAATATAAAAAATATATTAAAAAAACTAGCTTGCATCTGCTTTGAACAAAGTAATGTGTTTTGTTGACAAAGATAAACTTTATATGAGAACTATTATGAGCAGATTTTACATTGATGATCATTTTGTTTGTAATTTTGAAATTATGTAGCTGAAGATTATTTGATAGCATATGATCTTTGACTTAACGTCTTAGTAATTGATTTTTCATTTAAATTTTGTTCCAGTACTTCCTAACCAATCTTTATAAATATGGTGTTGTAGACAATCTTCTTAAAAACTGGTCATTTCTGATTATGTCATGTCTTAGATTATTATATTTAATTAAACATTTATCTAAATTTATTTATATATTTAATTTTTTAATTCTGAGTTACTCCCAACAATGATGCAAGCAACTACTATTAATTTGGAAGTTACTAGAAAACAAAGAATAGAGTTAAAGAGCAGAAGACTTGCAGTTGTATGAGTCAGTTATGAAAAAGTTGCAGTTGTATGAGTCAGGAAAACATGAAGATAGAAGAGAGTTCCAAACAGCAGTACAGTGGAAAAAATAGATGAATAAAAGTTTTTAGAGCATGCAGGGCAAATACAGTAAAACAATGAAACCTTGCTGATCAACAAGTCAAGCAAGAATGAGATTTGGTTGATGGAACTAGAGATGATAGCTCTTTTGAGCAGCAACCATGATAGTATTTGTACCAAAGATAATAAAATGCAACAATATAACGATGGGAGAGAGGCTTAATCTATGCAGATAGAACAGGTCCAATTAGCTAACTTAGCAAGTGATTGTATATATAGTTTCCATGAGAGGTCAGTAGTGAATGACAATCCAAGAAGACATAAAGAAGAGGACTCAGTGAGAGGGTTCCCATTCATCAATATAGGGATTTCAACTAGGGCATAGACAGATCCAAGATCTGGAACCGAATACCCGGGTACTGCTCAATACAACCCTGTAATGTCATTGTAACAATTAAATGAGGCTGTACATGTGTTATGTGAAAGCATCTAAAGATTAAGCATAAAATAGAATTGCCATTATTACATCCTACAAAAACAGTTCAATGGTCATCCCAAAAGGATATCAGAAATTTTGTACAAGCAAAAGATACTATTACCAATATACTAACAGATTTCATTGCAATTGACAGACTTTCATTTAACAATGTTGCTAAAAGTAAGAGGTTGCAAGAATTTGCTTTAGCCAAAGGACAAAAAATACTTTTTGGTTCAATTTCCATTAAAAATATTTTACTATGCTAAAGACATCAAGGCTCAATTAACGACTGAATTAAAAGACATGAAAGCTAACAATTTTAGATTTAGCTTAACTGTTTATAAATATACATCAATTAAAACGCATCGTTTAATGTGCACACAAATGGAAGCCTATATAATCTTGGACTAGTAAATGTATTTGGGAGTATACCATTTGAAAAAGCTGTTGAGATAGTAAGTGAAAATTGAGTAAATTAAAACCAGAATTTAATATCATTAGTAACACTACAGATATCATTAGTAACACTACATCTATTATGGTTAAATTTGGCCATTGAATCAACCCACTATATCACATCTGCTATGCCCATGCAATCCATTTAGTAGTAGGGGATGTACTTTATGTGAAACCAACTGAAGTTTTAAATCAAAACAATAGTTTTGAAATTAATGTGATGGTGAGAAGCTATAGTATATTGAATTTGAAAATAGTTCAGTTGTTATAAGAGATTATTTTTCAATTTTAAAAAAAGGTCGCACAATAATAAATTTGTTTAAAAAGATCACCTGATAAAAATGACAATATATTGCAGAAGCATGTAAAACCAGAATTTGGACACGGATTTAAACCTATTTTAGACTGCAAGACACGTTGGAACTTATTATTTGATATGGTTGAGCACTTTGTCAAGTTAAGCAAATGTATTAAAATGGCACTATCCAAGTTCAGTCTCCAATAACAATATCAGATTCAGAGTTAAGACTTATTACCCTGTAAGAGTTAGACTTAATAGCCTGTAAAAGATCTGAAGCACTTTGCCATCAAGACAGAGAAATTTACTAACAGCAAAAAAAAGCTTTTTGTTTTAAGTCAACTACACTCATATGAATCTGACATAAGCAAAAACTTATACCAAGCTTTAAAAAAAAAGAATTTTATACAAAAGAAATCTTTTCAAAAATTATCAAAAATTTCTTGCGTAAAATAGTTTATTTATTTGTTTCTAAGTTAAAATTGGATCCTAATTTGGATCCGGATCCAAATCTTGAAAATCCAGGTAGGATCCGGCTCCTAAATATTTCGCCAGATCCATTATGCCCTAATTTCAACAGTATGGCGATATTTGTTTGCTGCAAATAACTGAGTTTTGTTGGAGTTAAAATTCACAAGCCACTGCAACCCCCAATCTGTTACAGAAGTGAGATCAGATTCAAGATTGGCTGTCTGTTCTAAGCGATTGAAAAGAGTAGACTTTTTGTCAAGACAGGAGTATAAAGTTGAGTCGTCAGCAAATAGAGCCACTTTATATGTAGGGTTGTCTATACACATATACTAAATATACTATACACATATACTAAATATACTATACACATATACTAAATATACTATAAACATATACTAAATATACTATAAACATATACTAAATATACTATACACATATACTAAATATACTATACACATATACTAAATATACTATACACATATACTAAATATACTATACACATATACTAAATATACTATACACATATACTAAATATACTATACACATATACTAAATATACTATTCACATATACTAAATATACTATACACATATACTAAATATACTATACACATATACTAAATATACTATACACATATACTAAATATACTATAAACATATACTAAATATACTATAAACATATACTAAATATTCACAACTAAATTGTAAACAATTGATTAAGCATTTTTTGAAAAACTTTATTTAAAAGTGATTTACATAACAAAAGATCAAACTTTCAAAATCATTCATTCAAAGTTTAATTATTTACATTTTTTCTCCCTTTTTACTACAGTTCTACTTAAAAAAGACAAATAAAAAGGTGTTTTAAACATCTTTTATAACAATCTTTTGCAATAACTATTTTGTCTAATAACTGCTTTGTTAATAAGATAATTTTTAACTTTTTTTTCATAGTATAAAAAATAATAGTGACCTTTTTGTTTATATTTATCTAATACAAAAATGTATTTTATACCTGTTGATGTTAATAAGCCGAAATTGGAAAAAATTCAAATGAAATTTATGTATGTTGAAAAATTTTTAACTTTTTACTTTTGAGGCAACTATAATTCACTTGTGTAAACTAAATTATGTAAAATAATGATGATTTATTATTCAGAATAAGTCTAATTATATAAACAACTAAAATACCATATTATTGACATCAACATTTTCAATCTTACTAGTGCAGTCCATTTATCAGGAACTTTTGATTTATTTACTTATTACCATTTACTTATATTGATTGATTGATAGTTAACACGTTTAACGACAAAACTAAATTTGTTTTAAAATTTCTAATTAATGAAATTTTAAAACAAATTTTAATGTATGACATGGTTTTACTTTACTTTTCAATACTCTTCCAAATACAATCTAACTTTTTTTTATATCTTTTTCCTTTTCCATGTACTGCTACTTTTAAAACCAACCAACAGTATATTAAGCAACCAACAGTATTTTAACTGCTTTGCAAACTTTTTTAAGCCAGTGATGCCATTCTCATTAAATAATTAACAGTTTACAAGTAAACAGTTATCTTACTGAAGAGTAAGAAAATAAAAATTTATTTGAAAAATTTTAAAACATAATTTCAGCTGTATAAAATATGTCAAACAAATGTTACATTGTGGTCTGCTTATTAAAAATACATCAAATTAAATTTAATTTAATTAAAGTTGTTGCAACAAACTGTTATATTAATGCTAAATTTCATATCTTTGATGAATTAAACCGCCTTAAAAAAAAAGACTCGCATTTCTTATAATTTGACCCACTTCTTAAAATCATACCATAAATATCTACAATAAATTGAACTACAAGCTGTTTAACAACAATCAGAAGAAGTTGAGATATCAGGCATTGCCTTTAAATAGCTTTACCAATTGTAAAATATTTGAAAGAATAATTAATTTTAGGTTTTATTATTTTATTTTTTTAGGTATCTATATTAAAATATTAGTTTTAAATATAGAAAACCTCCTCTTGTTTTCTTATCATGTCTTTTAGACATACTAAACATTAGATTTTTGTTTCTTTTTTCTATTTCTTTTTTTCTATTTTTCATAACTCTTTTATCACCCAATCCAAACTTTTTTAATTTTTTTTATACATGATCTGGCATTTAATTAGTATTTGATAAAATTTAATTTTAAAAAAGAGTATTATTATACAGTTGAACTCTTGTAATTTGAACTCGTTTATTCAAAAGATCATTTAAATTGAACAAATTTTTCATTCTCTTTAGGATTTAATATTTAGGATTGAACTCCAACTATTTAAAAACTTTTGTAGTTCAAACCCATTTAATTCAAACCCATTTAATTCAAATCCCTTCAGGATTCGAATTACATGAGTTCAAATGTAACTATTTATAAGATTTGTGCAAACAACAAGTTTTTAAATGTTGCTGAAAAATTAATTTTAGAGGCTCCATTGATTTTTAAAATACCAAAACAAAAAAAAACAAAAAAAAAACAGTTGCTAAAATACAGTTACTAAAAAGAAATTCAAGATTCATCTGGTTTCTATACCAAGAAATTTTAAAAATAATAAATTTTTTTTTGCATTCCTGCTTTACTAACACAGATTTTTGGCACCTAAAAAATCTGTCGTTAATACATTTTGATCCTGTGAGACTCTTTTTGAAAATTTAAACCTAAAGTTTGAAATCTTCAAAAGGAGTCTCATATGATCAAAATGCTTTAATGCCAACTTATATAATAATTTTATGTAGTTAAAAATAGTAACATCCATACCTTTGTATTTCATAGTATGAAAAAATAACACAGATGTCAATTCAGCCATAGAGCAGCATGATGTAGGATGTCTAAAATTACATTTTTAAATTTAAAATCAAATCAATACAAATTAATATAAAACAAATATTCCTAACAATATTATTATTATGTGTTAAACTTATAAAATATAGTTGCTTAAAAACTTATTAAAACTATATTTTTTATATTTTTTGCAAATATATTATCATCTGTTGTTTTGTTGAAACTTAAAAAACATAATTGGGTTACCATTTTCAGATTGTTTTGGAAACTAATTATTAGACTTTCAAGTCAAAAAGAACTTCTACACTGATTTGTTTTTATAACCGTTTTATATTATATAACTTGATGTGGGTATTAATTTTGAAATTTAACATTAAAATACCGATAAAATTATAATTTGTAGTCATTGTTAACTGCTAAGTTTAAAAGATCTTTTTAATTTGCTTTATAAGCAATTTATTATGCACAATGCACCTAGCATTGCTTACCACTCTGGCTTCAATAACTAAAATTACTTCTAATCTCTCCTGTTGTTTTTTTTATCTATACAAAGATATTTCTAATAATCAAAATCTGTGGCTATTGCTGCTGATGACACAACTATATACTTTAGTTTTGACAAAAAGTCAAGACTTGAATATATAGTTGTGTTATCAGCAAAAAGAGTGACTTAAGTGACATAACCATATCACTATACCATATTGCATCCATCAATTGCTGGATTTATTTCACATGTTCATTAAAGTATGTAAAGTGTTTACCAAAATACATTTTTTTTAATACTGAAAAAAAAGTTTATATGCACAATTGTATGAATTAACCGAAATTCAAAACTTTTTAAAAATAATTTTAACATTACCCTGATTTTGATGCATTAGTAGATTTTATGCTTAAAATTCTAAGTCTGTTTGCAAGATCTTGTAACTGCTGCTTGTCAGGAGAGTGATTGAGAGCCATAATAATTTTTGAAAACTGTGATGTAAAGAAAATATGTTAAAAAATGTAAATATAAACTATTTGTAACAAATCTATATTAACTGGAGAAGAAAATAGCACATAATAAGCAGTTTCAAAACTGGAACATTATTTAGAGGATTTCACACTAGAAATTCTTGAAAATAACAAATTTAATGACTAAGATTTTAGAGATACTAATGTGCTAACTAAGAATCACTAACACAATTATTAAAATCACCTCATGTAAAGCTATAAAAAGTTTCTGTACTACAATCTACAACAAAACTCAGTTGATGGTTTTGAAGCAAACATTTATAAAGGCTTCCTGAACTCACTGAGTAGCTATATCTATAAACTGCTATAAAATATCAGAGCACTAACAGTGCCATATTGTACATGAACATCCTTCTTGTAAATCCTTTAGTTTTGCATTGTTAAAGCAAATAAGTGACCAGGGTAATATATAAACTTCATTATGATCAACATGATCATCATAATAATCATTATTATCATCATCATCATCATCATCATCATCATCATCATCATCGTCATCGTCATCATCATCGTCATCATCATCATCATCATCATTATCATCATCATCATCATCCTCATAATCATCACCATTAGAATAAAGAGGAAGGCTAAAGCCTGGTGATGATGATCATCATGATGATAACCATCATAATGATGATGATGATCATTATCATCATCATTATGTTTCTCTAATATAAACAATCTAGAGCATTTTTTTTCCTAACTAAAGCTCATTCATACAATGTGTAAGGCAGTCTCTTCAAGTTTTCTTACTTCTGCCACTACCATTTTCTACTGAAGATGCTACCTCTCCTCTACATGCTGATACCTAAATTACTTAACTCTTTTCTAACAAACGTTCAACACAACATTTTTTCTAATCTGTCTAAGATTATGCCTCCTTTTCTTGTCTTGCTTGTCACACCATGCATCCATCTGATCAACTTCTCATTCAGCAAATACTAGACCATATAAATACTAAAGTTCATATAACAATGAAAGGAAATTGTATGCTAGCATCTAAATAAATAGCAAACATATATGTTTATATCAATAATATGTATGCATAAAGTGCATCTTGGAAGCTTTTATTCCTCATGGTATAAAAGTTTGGAAGCTTTTATTAATTCTCTTCAATTATAAGTCAACCCTCATTCTATTCCACATTTTTCACCATCTTGAGCAGCTGCTTTATTAAACATTATTCATTTTTTTTAACTTTTTAACAAGAACTTCTCTTATAGGAACCAATGTCCATTTATTATTGCAAGAAGCCAATATAAAAAAGCCCTGTCTGATGTTAAGCTCTGTAATTCTCAGTTTACTAAATCTTGTATCTTATCTCAGATGTTAGGTCCTAAAGACTTTTTGTTAGTCTTCAACAGTGTCATTAACTGAAGTAAGTCTAACATTTATTCTCTTATTTATTGGTCTGGCCTTTTTACTTCTCCCCAGAATAAAGCAGGGTTATTTGCAAAGAAATCTTACTATAATTTGACTCTTGAATCTAATGGCCATACTCTTCCTGACAGTTAAACAGATTAACCCATTGTTAAACATCCAGATCACTCTGGCTTCCGATACTAAAGTTAATTCTCAATTAAACACTTCTACAGTTTGTGCTCCAGAATAGATGTCCATCATAGTCCTAAAAAAAATGTTTTTCAGAACTCTCTTCAATTTTGGCTAAACTTTTAAAAAGTGCTAAATAAGTGGTTCTAGTTTTTCAAAACTCTAGAAAACACTTTGACCTATCCTACTATCCTATGATTAGTCTTCACTCTGTTATTAGTTTTTTTTATATAAAGGTTTTGAGATTATTAAATTATTTCTTTCTAACTGCAGTAGTAAAGCTATTCTTGAAGGCCTACCCTCTTCTTTATTTCAAATAGTTTTAAGGTTCTATCTTTGTCCCTGTATTGTTTATCTACTATAACAATCTTCATGAAATCTCAAGTGGCTCTATTTGATGACAAATCAACTTTATACTTGTCTTGACAAAAAATCTTCACTTTTTAATTGCTTAGAACAAGCAGCCGATTTTAAATCCATAAGTGGCTTAAGGATTTAAAATCTGGACTTAAAATCCACAATTTTAGTCAGACAACAAAACGCATTTATTTACTGTAAAAAAATATTGAAATATTGTTGGCATTCCTATAATGATGAATAAAAACCCTCCTACTCTCAGAAACAGTCTAAAAGCACATTGTAAATGTAATTAGACCTGCTTTATCTGCCAAGCTTAAGCTACTCTTCCATTGTTGTAAGGTTGCATTTCTTTCTTTTTTTCTACAAATACAATCATGGTCAATGCTCAAACAAGCTCTTTATAATGAATCTCTATAACGAAGAAACAAATCTCTATAACGATAAACCAAAACTTATTCTCGCTTGGCTTTTTATTCAACATGTTGCATCCTTTTACTGATTTGTTCTTTCATGCTATAAAAACTTTTATTAACTCAGTTTTTTTCCTTGAACATCAAAAACACCTTATAACTCTTTTTATTTTTATTTCATTTTGTTATAAAACTTACAACTTTTTAAGTCTTCAGTTTTACCTTTCCTAGTACTTTAACTTGTTCTCTATTTTAAAGTAACTCATAACTTTATTGTGGTTGCTTGGAATCTTGTTGGAAGTAAATTAGATTTTAAAAATATATAAATATATGCCAGTATCTAATAATTAGTAAATGTAAGCATAAAATTATAATATATTAAGTATAAATTTTTTTTTCTAGCACCAACTATCAACCCCTGCTAAATCTTATAATTTTGCAGGGGCTGGGTTTGCAAAAAGTCTCATTTTTAGCCGGGGCCGATGTTTAGTACTACTAATTAGTACCACTAGTTTGAGTTATTTTATCTCTAATAATTTAGATGTGACTACAGTACTAAAGTTATATAAACCCCAAACAACCAATGTCTTCATAAGAAATTTTTAATTGTAGAATCTTATTTCTATCAAAGTTCAGCAGACTTTTTTTAAATTATAAAGTCTCGCCATTTGTGAAACTAATTTAGGTTCAACTGTTTTATTTCAGATCTCAATGATTCATGCTTCAGACCATGAACCATCAAACACATACATCACACTACCATATCAATCTTGTACTTCTTCTACATCAATTTATCTACCATCTACAATTGTAGGTAAATTTTCTACATAGATTCACCTACCATCTCACTTACATAGATTATCTAGGTCATATTTTAAAAATCTGGAAAACTGTTTGGGTAAAATATCCAGAAAAAATCTGGAATACATTTTCCCTTATTTTCCTCTTAATTTGCTTTTAGCTGAGTCATTTCCAATTTTTTCTTAATTTTTGTATGAGTGATAAGTGAAAAAGCTTAAAAAGCTAATATATTACAAAAATATATACCTAAACTTGTATGTATGGAAAACGTTTTAGATATTCGGAAAAATTAAGTTGCAAAAAATATCCGGGATTCCAGAAATACCCAGAAAAAGATAATCGCTGCACTTGTTACCACTATCAGACTAATTATGATTTCTTTATGATTTTTTTTTCAGTCTAACTCATTCTATCCTATGGTTACCTCATTCTTATGGACCTATCATAACTTTTTTTTATTGTGAACATTACATCTCTCATACACGGGTCTGATTTCATCTAATCATTTCTTAAATCTAATGACCGTTACTAATTTACATACTAAAGAAACAGATTTTTCTAGTATGTAAAAAAGTTAGGCTGAAGTGATTTGGATGACAAAGTTATCCAAATCACTTTGCTTTTGTTGCTCAAGTTATTTCTGATTTTAACTCTAAAGCTTGTGGTCCTGGCAAGTTTTTATTTAAATCTTGTTTCTCCACTTGCTAGAAAATAATATTTTTTAGTTCCGATTATGGACGATGCTTACAAAGATTTTAAAATCTGCTTATTCATTTTGCATAATAAAAAGAAAGGCTATATTGTGCATTTGATGGAAGGTATTTCTCTTGATATATTAAAAGACTTAATCAAAGTCTGATATCTTGGTTTTCTCTTTGTATTGTATCTGAAAACGTTTTTTAAAATTATAAATGAATTCCTTCTTAACTACAGTATTCAAGTCTTCCTTGATATATAACACTCTTCTTCATTTCTAGTAACTTTTGGTGAAATACAAGGTTCCATTCTTGGTCCTGCATTTTTTCTCTCTATACTTATGATATTTCTGATAATCATAGTTTAGTGACATCACTATACCATTTTGCATTTCTGGCTAAACTAATATTTATTCTGAAAATAACAACTTCCAAATACCTTAGTATTATTTAACATAATAATTACCAAAATTAAATACTTTTATCTATATGCATAAATTTATAAAAACATATATATAACAAAGTAAGTCAGACTCCGCTACAATATTTATTCTGCTTCTAAATGATAGGGTGTGGTTATAATAACAATTTTTCACTTATCCTCTATTGATCCTCTTTTATAAAAAAAAATGGACAATTTTTAGAGATGTTATACAGGGAGAGAGTCAAACCAAAAGAGAGTGACTGATTATGGATTCAGATAGAGATTTATTTACATTCAGCGAAATAAGAAAACAAATTCTATATCAATATCAAAAATATTTTTCTATTTTATTATCTCTAAACACTGTCCATCATTTTTATTTATTGTGTATGCAATAAAAAAGCAGCATTGTTTCATCCAAAAAAAAAAGTTGAATTTCTCAGCTTAAGGTCAGATATAATTTCAAAATTATATCTAACTTTTATAAAAACAAATATATACTTTAAACAAAATTTTAATAGCCAAATTTAAAAAAGAAATTTTTATTTTTATCGAAATAATATCTTTTTTGATAACTTTTTTTAATATTCTAACATTTTCTTACATATTTTCTTTATAATTTAAAACGTTACACAAACGTAAGCACAGAAATGCCCGCATCGCATCGCCTTCCAAATGAACACGAAATGGAACTGTAAAATGAACACAATACCGATATTCTGCAAATTATGCAATTTGCAGATTGTCAGCAATTTTTTCAGATTTTTGCAGTTGTCGAATGGGCGATTCGACAACTTTTGGATTTAAATGTTGCTGTTAACAACAACAACACACTTATTACTTTCCATTAATAATTTTTGACAATACTAATAAAATAATAATAATAATAACATTGCAGTCAACTCTCGATATCTCGAACACTAAAGGGACCGCGAAAAAGTTCGAGAGTTCGAGTTATCGAGTGTTCAAGATATCGAGAAAGGCTCAACGGTTAAAAAATAAAAAAAATTGCCCAACTCTCATTAAAAACAAGTTATTTTTCTGAAAAAAATCACTAACAACAAAAACTACAATTTTTGGAAAAAATCTGTCGCCTGAAATTTCTTCAAATTATCTGTCATTAAATCCTCAAGTTTTAGTGCTAGAGATCGTATTTCACTTTTACTGTATTTTTGAGAAGTATAGTGAAGCATTTTGAAGCGTTTTAAAAGCATCTTCTAATTGAAAATCAGACAGGCGGGGCGGGTCTACGACGGCAACACCTTTGTCAACTCTATCTTCAATTTCATCGTCGTCGTTTTCGAAATTAGAGTCAAAAATCTGAGCAATCATTTCAGCATCAGTAGCATGTGAAACGGTGGTTTTTATCAAGGATCAATCCATTGGTTGAAGAACAGATGTGGTGTTAGGGGGAATAAGTATCAAATTAATGTTGTGTAGCCCTTTAATATGTGGATGGGTAAAACAGTTATCCATTAGGAGTTAACCACCAGATTCTTATATGTGCAAGTGTGCTGTTTGATGAGCTTAAAACATCGTCGGGGTTTTGTTTTTCAATTAACAAACATAGGTAATTTTTCTCCCGTTGTACTGCTTGCTGCCATGCTTGTTAGTCCGATTTTACTATTCCCTCTCCCCCCCCTCCCCTTCCTCCAAAAAAAAAATGTTATCGTTATAAATGGTACATTTTGTTTGGTAGACACTCGTAAAAAAGTCCAAACTTATCGACATTAAAAAATGATTTCAAGTTTGTAATTCGAAAGCAATGTTGGAAGTGTAGTTTCATTCCATGAAGCAGTTATATAACTCGTTAGGGAGGCACTATTTTCTGAGATATTACTTTAATGCTAATACCGTTCCTAAAAATAGGAACAAAATAATTGAATTTTATTCATGCGTTTGGAAAATTCAATGCTGGTAATGTGTATCTGTTTATACTTAAATTGAACAAGATTTGGCAAAATTAACTGACCTTTCTTTCCAATTTTTTATTTAAGTTATCTTTCTTCCGTTCAGATTTTGCACCATTTTTTTCCAGTGAGGGTAATAGTTTGTTTTTATTTTCAACCCAGATTGATATTGTGTTCTTTGGGACACCATACTTTTGGGCAACCTCTCTGTCGGACATCCTTTTCTCCAGGTCTTTTAATGCCTTGCATTTTTCTATTATAGATTTGTATGTAAGTTTTGGTTTAACGAGCGGCATTTTATCGCGTTTGACAAAAACAATAAATTAACCTTTAAAAATTAATCTTTAAAAATCTTTAAAAACAATAAATTAATCTTTAAAGTTAATCTTAAAAATATTTACCTTTCAGAAATTAAAAAAAATCGAATTTAAAAATCAAATTTCAAAAAATTTTGTAGCTATACTTTTTAAAAATTGGATTAAGAAAAAATATTTTTAAAACATTTCTTGAAAAAAATTGTTGAGTTTGAAAAATATTTTCCCCGTTAACCGAAAATTTTGTTCGAGATACCAAAAAACTAATATCGAAAATATTAAAGTTCGAGATATTGAGAGGATTTTAGTCCAAAAATTTTTAAGTAAATTGAAGTTTTCGTTTAGGTGAAAGAACGGAATAGAAAATTAGTATCATCTAATATGCGCAAAGCTTTTTCAAATAAATGAACTTTTAATTATAGGTCCAACTAAATATAAAAACAATGCATTTGTTTAAGATGATAACTAATTATCAAACGATTTTTTAACTCATGTGTATAAATAAAAAGAAAGATTTTTTAATTAAATAATTTTATTGACCCAATTTAAACAATATTATTAAAAACAATATATTGAAAAGTGAAAAACTTATACTTAATTTTGTCATAGCATAATTGTTTTGAACTTAAGTTTTAGAGTACTTTCTTTGATCATCTATCAATGATTATCATTATGATAAGATAATGAAAGCATTATCTTATCATAATGAATATGCACACAAAAAGTTATATATGTGGAAATCAATTTATAGATGTAAAACATCTGAAATATTTCGAAATTTATTTAGTTTCCAGCAGTGACGGATCCAGGAAATTTTTGGTGGTGGCGGGTGGGGACGGTTGTTAGGATGTTGAAATATTTTTGTATTTTGTATCACATTTGCATCTCCTAAAAAAAAAGGTCCTCAATTTCTAAGATAATTTAGGGCTTTCAGATTCTGGTGTGTGTGGGAGGGGGAGGATGCACACACCCCCTACCCCCTGGCTCCGTCATTAAATTCCAGATCATCACCATTTAAAAACATCATCTCTAATATTTTTATGATTTTGTCTAATTTTACTAATTCTGAGTCTGTTTACTTTAAGTAAAGTTATTTGGCTTTGAATTAATTTTAAAATGTTTATATTGAATAATAAGGGGTTCATATTATTTTTGATAAAAAGTAAAATGACTTATTAAAGTTCAGCTTAAATTGTCAGTTCTGCATGTTTATTAGAAATTCGAGGAAATTGTGAATTATTTTGTTAAAGTCATACTCGGTGTAGTTAAGGCAGTTTTAAAATATTATAGCGTCTGTATGATATTTTGTTGACTACGACATATTCCCGTTAAATCATCAAGTCTGTGAATTATGAAAAGACGGAAAAAATTAAAATGATAAATTTCGCGGTATCATAAAATAAAAATATTTATAGCGAAAAAACCAAGACCGAAGATTCTTTTTTTTTTTAAAAAAATCGTCTAAAAATCACAATCGCTTGTCCAAATTTTAATAAGATTTTAAATAAATACGTTTTTTAGGTGAAATGAACATTATAGTTTAACAATATGATCTGTTCTGACCGTTTATTGGCAATTTTTCTTAGTTATAAGCTCTTTTTTAGTCGGAATTCAAGTATTTATTGTGAAAATTAATAGAAATATTGTGTTTTGACAACTATATATAGCTGGTATACGTCAGAACTGATTAGAACTAGGATTGATAGTAAATTAAGGAACTTTTTCAAAAGATTTTAACTAAATTCATGTTAACGCCGATGAGCGGAATTGATCTGAAGACTCCAAATTGGTGTTCTTTAGATTCACTATTACGTGTAGTAAAAAGGTTTTGAAAATTATATAAAAAAATGAAAAGTTTCTTTAAATGTTAAAAAAACCTGAAGCAAATTTAAATTTGCTCTTGTTTGGACATAATACGCTGATAAAACCATGCTAATTCCAAATAAAAGAATTCGAATAATTTGTAAATCGCCTTAACTACACCGAGTAAGCTGACAAATTTTATTTGTGCTCTTAATAATAAAAAAAGAAGCCATTTGTCTGTCTTCAAACATCCGTGATGGATGCTGATGCGTTAATGTCAAAACGTTAAACAAAAATTGTCAAAGTAAGGAAAGAATTAAAACCCTAAATATAATAGCTACAGTGTTTTGTCTGCATTAAATAAATTCTAACGTCTTAACGGACGGAAAGTTGATCCAACAAAAAAGGGAGTGTTAAAATAGTTATTTTTCCCTCTCTTTTTTGTTGGATCAACTTTCTACCCATTTTGTAAATATATGTTTTGATATTGTCAATTACAATAAACTACTGAATCAATAATTTATTGTAACTTAAGTAGTATTGAAAGCTGTGCATTATAATGCTTTAAATTCACAGTCATTACAACTTTACTTTTGTAATAAGTTGATTACTTTTTATAACACAACAAACTAGATAAACCTACTTCTAATTTGTAGAGACAACTACCCAACATTGCTTGCGTTTCTTATTGCAATGCTGATTATGACTTAAGGCTTAATATAATACTTACTACTTACACGTAATATATCAATTAAAAAGATAAATAAACTAAATTATTTACATTTTGTTCTATTTACTTAGCCATACAAAAGAAATTCTTACAATATTTTTTTTCTTTCCTTTTTTCATTTTGTCTTTACTTTTCCTCTAACATCTATTACTATTTTTAAAATATTTGTCCGCAATTTGCGAAGACCTTGCAAGGGTATTTTTTGTAGTTTGTAATATTGCAGTGCAATGCATGATGATCAGTAAAAGTGCAATATGTCCTGTGACGTTTTAGCCAGTGTTCAGGAGTGAGTAAAATCTAAATGTATATATATATATATATATATATATATATATATATATATATATATATATATATATATATATATATATATATATATATATATATATATATATATATATATTTATATATATATATATATGTATATATATATATATATATATATATATATATATATGTATATATATATATATATATGTATATATATATATATATATATATATGTATATATATATATATATATATATATGTATATATATTTATATATATATATATATATATATATATATATATATATATATATATATACAGTGACGTCAGAGGCGATTTTAGAGTGTGTGGAGGTGTTACACTCCACCACCCTCCTCCCTGAAGAAGGTGATTTTCAAGTTTTCAACGAATTTAGTCGGCTAGTCGGGTATTTGACGCAATTCAGTCGGTTAAATTTATATTTTGAGAACCTTTTTTTTATTTTATTAGATATTATTTGTGTATCCTCTCCCCCCCCCCCCCTCCTCTGATTTTATTCGTAGAATCGCCTTTGACCCAGCGGGCATGCTTTGTTCGCAAGACGTCTAAAGGACGATACAACTCAGTCCTCTAGACGTCTAGTCGTTAGTTTCACACAGTTTAAACTGCATGAAATAGACGTCCATAAGAAGTCCGTTGGATTTCATTGTAGACGTATGAAATATACCGTCCGTCTATTAAAAACCGAAAGGTATAGTTTGAAAGTAATTAAAAAATTCGTGGTCGCTATACTGTATGGTGAACAAACCGAGCATCATGTATTTAATAACAGTATATCTTAAGTTGGATTTTGAATTTATTGGTTATTTTTAGTTTAATTTATGTAGAATATAATTCTCTATCTCATGATATAATCAATTTATTTGTGTTCGAATTAAAACTCTATAAAATCATTATATATATATATATATATATATATATATATATATATATATATATATATATATATATATATATATATATATATGTATATATATATATATATATATATATATATATATATATATATATATATATATATATATATATATATATATAAATATAAAATGATTTTATTGAGTTTTAATTCAAACCCAAATAAATTGATTATAGTTAATTCAAACACATTTCAAAGTATAGTTAATTCAAATACAAGTATAGTTAATTCAAACACAAATAAATTGATTAATTGACACAGTTCGTTTATAATTTTTCCGGAGATAAAAAAGTTGCTATCATCAGCAAACATTATAGTTGAAATTCTTTTTGATGCCCGATTGAGATCGTTAACATAGATTAAAAAAAGCCCAAGGCCCAAGTATTGAACCCTGAGGAACACCACACTTTAATATAGAAGGATTAGAGAGTTTATTATCTCTATAGTATATAGATTGCACACGTTTATCTAAGTAGTTTTCTATCCATTTGTTCGTTCTACCCCTTATGCCATACATGTTAAGCTTTGATAATAATATTTTGTGGTCGACTGTATCAAAAGCCTTAGAGAGATCTATGTAATAATACACCTAATGTAACTTCTCCGTTTATAAAAGAGTTTTTTATTTCATCAACTTGGTGAAGGATTGCGTGTTCAGTTGATGTATTTTTTTGAAAGCCGAATTGCTTGGAGTAAATAAAATTATTTTCTTTAAAAAAAAGTATATACTCTATTGTGAATAATTCTCTCAAGAATCTTAGAGAATGTAGAAAGTATTAATATTGGTCTGTAATTGCTTATTTTACTTGTATCTCCTGATTTAAAAATAGGTTTTATATTCGCAGTTTTCAGTTTTTCAGGAAAAGTACCTTCCTTTAAGGAGTGTTTTGGACTAGTACTGTTTTTCTTTTCACTGATTCAGTTTGATTATGTAAAAAATTAAAGTTATTAATATATTTTTATAAAAAATTTTATTATTTTTATTTTTAGAAGCGTTTCTGGATCCTTCAAAAAACTTGACGAATATAATTGATTTTAATATTGGATTTAATTGATTTTAATATTGGTGACTCAAAAGAGCTATTCGAAATTGGGCTGGAAGTTTGAACAAAGAGGCAAAAGCGCATGATAAATAATATTTTAACTTATTTTGCTTTTTACATGTTTTCGGAAAATTTATTTTGGTAAATAAATATTATTAGATTATTAATTGTTGTCTTATTTACATAATTATTTTCTCTGTAGCGAGAGAGAATTCTAACTTGATTAGTTATTAGTTAGTATTATTAATGGAAACTAGTATGACATAGTCATAAACCACGGATTTTAACCCCAATCAAAAAAATAAAACCTAAAATAAGACGTCCCAAGGACGCCCCAGTGGGTATGATCGTCCGAACCCAGTGAAAAAGCGCACATGGGATACGCATGGATTTTTTCCATATGTAACCCAAGTGGGGATTATTATTTTGTCCCATGTGAGTTTCATATGGTAAATCCGACATGGGTTTTATGTGGTAAATCCTACATGTGATATAGGTGGAAAATACTACATGTTATAGATCTTAAATGCCACATATTTTAATCCAAATGGTATAAAAGTAGTCAATACTAGACAAATGAAAGTCTGAATGCTTCTATGATAATTTTTAAAATTCTTTTAATATAAAAATTACTTAAATAGTAACTTAAAGTTAATCATCGAAGCTTTCAGAGAGACTTAACTTAATCTGGTATTTGCTACTTTATCCCATTTGGTATTCAAAATGTGTAGCATTTTTGATCTTTTACATGAGGTGTTTTCCACCTATAACCTATGTGGGATTTACCTTAAACTATTATAACGAAATTTTATAAAATTAAAAAACGTGTTGCAAAATGAATTTATTTTAAAATAAATGCTATTAATTAATACATCCAAAATGAATATTACAAATATTATTTTTTCTTTTGCGATTTACACGCCGTTTTTTGTCGATTGAATTAATTAAATCGCTTCGGCTTGCATAATACCAAGGTTTTTAGTATCTTCTAACTTTCTTCAAACATTTTCTAAAAAAAAAAATATAATTACAAAAACATATAAATATAAATATAAATATATATATATATATATATATATATATATATATATATATATATATATATATATATATATATATATATATATATATATATACAGAAAGAGAGAGAGAGACACAGAGAGAAAGAGAGAGAGATAGAGAGAGAGAGAGAGAGAGAGAGAGAGAAAGAGAGAGAGAAAGCAATTTTAATAAGGAACCTTATTAGTCGAGCAATTTTAATTATTAGCCAGGTTGAAGTCATTAATGACTACAATATTTCACAAATAATTATTTCCTAATTTATTACTTACGTATTATGGGTGACTAACGTATTATGGGTAATTGAACACATATTATGCGTAATGAGCTTGAACCGATGAGGAGAATCCTGAAAAAAAGTGATCAATTAGTATAAGTAGTTAAACAAAAAAACAAAAATTAAAATATAAAAACCTACTTTTTCAATGATGTAGACGTTGGGTGCAATAGCCACTGGATGCAAAAGTATCTTTACTTTTTCGTCACACACGCGGCTTTCTATAATAACAGGCCCTGACATCGCGCAAAATGCCGTAAAAACTGAAGGCCGATTAAACTTTCACTTTTACTTATATTGATATACTTTTATATTAGGTAGGGTGTAATGGCAGTCTATGTTTTCTAATAATAACCTCTAGTAAAGACGGAAATATAAAAAGCAAACCAAAAAATTGTTAAAAGATAATCATATTTTTCGTATTTCAAATTTCATTAAGAATATTTATGTAATATTAAATAGTATCAATAACAAGCAGAACCATAACAAAGTATATATCTATATATTAGAAAGATAACTGTATTTTTAATTTTTTTTGCTAAAAATGGTAACAATAAAAATCACCAACAATGAAAAACACCAACAAAAGTTGATTCAAGCAAAAAAAAAGTTTTATCAGTATATCTCAACAGGGTAAATATTTACAAATCCAAACATATTGAGAGACATATAGTCTAATGAGAAAATAAAAAGTAAATAGCATAATAAATTACAAAACTAGTTTTCACATAAATTTTGATAGCTTTAGTATTTTGGGAGTGGTAATTAGTGAGTAATTCTTTAGCAGAATATTAGAATATACTCTGCATTGTTTTTTTGTGATTTTAAATTTATATTTAGCAGCAATGAACTGAAACAGAGTAACACAAAATGTTCCGCATAAAGGGTCAGTAGCACCTTAAAAAAAAAAATTGACCATTAGACAAGAGTATCAGAAGGAATTTCAAGTCCGCCTCTGTTTAGGCTATACAAATAACTTCCATATTTATAATAATAATTGGTAGAATCATCATAAATTTTTATTTCGCTTTTTTGCACATAGCCAGCTATGTAAACTATAGCCACTAATGTAGATTTATTAACTGAGCTTTCAAGATCATGTATATTATCCAGAAGTTCTTTTTCATCAGTAGAAATATCTCTAAAACATATATCACAAGTATGACCATCGATACCATCAACAGGAATGTCAAGTTGTAATATCAATTTAGTATGTTGAATATTAATTTTTTCAATTACAGATTTAGCGTTTATAAAGTAAGTACCTCCAGATCCCTGTCAAAGCTTAGAAAAAGCTTTTTCAAGTGGATCTGTTGAAAACCAACCTAATAAGACATACTTTGCTCCATTACTCAACAAAGTTTCTACGAGATCAATAAATCCATAACATGAATGTGCTATTGCATTGCTAGTATCTAGCGTAAGCTGTTTTACACGCTTACCTGTAGGCTTCATAAAATTTGACAGTTTAGCAAAATCTCGTAGCAGTTGTAACTGTTGATCACCAACTGAGTGGATTTCTCCGCATAATTCATTTCTAAACCGAATGCCAGCACCAGGTGCTTTGACATTACCAACATTCAAAAAAAAATTTTTTTTCAATAAATACAGCAGTACCTTCAAATGTTTTATTTTCAATCTCTGGATGCGTTCATAATGCAGCTACTGTTTCTTCGCAAAAAACAGACAAACAAAACTTTACAGATTGTCTCTCTATTGGTTTTGGATAAACTGATTTAGCTGTAAGTTTAGAGAGTTTAAAAAGACTATTGCATTCAGTTTTATATAAAGTTTCTAAATCACTCCACTTAGCCAAAGCCAGTTCTTTATTGTTCAAAAATTGAAGTTCGCCAGTCTTTTCTGTCAACCAATTGTTTTGTATAGATTTTAAGAGATGCACCAAATCATACAAAAAATATATACCTGATGTTGTTTACCATGGTTTACTATTAACTGTTTTAAACATTTCAAAAAATCTTTGATTTACACGGTTACCATCAGTAATTATTACCATTTTCTTACTATTTTCAATATTATTTATCGTATCAACAATTTGTTGACAATGAGCAAACTGAAATTCAGAGGAAAGATTCGCAACAGGTTGAGCTCTACATATAAATTCTGGACCTCCAAAAAGACATTTAATCATAAATGATAAAACTGTTTTAGCTAACTTTTCAGAGTAGTTTACTGCTTGACCAAACAAAGCACCTCTTTGGTAAAGTAATGAAGCTTTGACATAGACCTCATCAATTAGTAGTATGGAAGTTCTTTTTAATGGATTTAAATTCATAAAAATACTATTTATGAAACTTAGGTCCTCCATTGAGCTTATTTTTGAAGTCAATCGTGTTAAAGTCCTTATACTTGGCAACTTGTAGTCAATACACAATCATATAAACTTCGTCGCATAGCAAAATACTCATATGCTCTACATATAATATCTGAAGTATATAAAACTTCACCAACATTAACTTTTAAGTTAATATTGGTGAAGTTTTATATACTTCACCAACATTAAGGTGTTCGAATAGAATATTTGACTGAAGCAAACTTTCTTTATTTTTTAAAAATCTAACTGCTTCAAATAAAGCTGATTTTGTTTTTATTAACTTTAATTTGTTTACAGCTAAAGATGAAATATTACAAGTTGTACCATTATGGTTAGCTACAAATGAATAATCATTGAAAATTACTAAAATAAATAATGTAACACCAAGTTTGTACATTTTTGATTGTATGTGTAAACTTTTTTTATTAAGCTGGAAAACAATAACATCGTTATTATCATTTAACAAAGATTGAATATCGTCAAATATAAGTTCATTTTTTTGGCAAAATCGGCATCTTCTGTAAGTCGATCGCGGGCCCACTTAGCGAGGCGAAAACGCACTGGTCAGTTGGCTTCAACTCCTGAACCAATTGGACTTTGTATGGCGTCATACCAAGATCTTTATGCAAAATTCGTCTCAATGATGTCTCCAAAATGTTCAATTGTTGAAAACGACTGTGAATTGATATTGATGGCGCTTCACGCACACTTTCTGCCACAGCAGCAATATTCTCGGGTATACGCACTGTTTTTGGCTTTTCACGCTTTGGTTTATCGATGAGGATGCCAGCTTCTTTCACTTTTTTCACAAGATAACGAACATACGAAGCTGACGGTGCTTCTCTTCTTCCAAAATCCGTACGCAATTTTCGCACACATTCTGCAACATTACCATGATTTTCAAAGTAATGTCGCAATATTTCCCAGCGTTGTTCAAGCGTTTACACAACCATATTCGTTCAGCGGAAGGATAAAACTAATTATCTGTCAAATCAGACATGAGCTAAGTGTTACCATTCACGAAATAAGCACTAGTTGAAAAAAAAAAAGTTAGATGGCGGACCCGTTATTTTAATTTCATGTTTATTGCCGTTTGAATTACTTTAATAATTCGAATTAAAATTGCTATTCGGATATTCGAATATCTAAAAACCACGAATTGTGTTAAGTCTTATTGTAAACTTATCACAACGCTAAGAAATAACCGTTCGCTTTGAAAAAAAAGAAAGTCTCTTCATCTCAAAGACATGTTTTAATTATTAAACAATGAAACTTCGTTTTTACTGTAGTTTTCAACTTTTATTCAACTCTTTTCACTACGTTCGATGGAATACAAAAAATAAAATCTATGCATTACATAACAAATATATTTCTTATTGAGATTTAACTTTCAACACGCATTTTAACAAAATTAACATAAAATTTTTTAAAAATATACAAAGAATAATTGATTGCATTGGTGATTTGAAATTTTTCAATTTAGCAAGTGAATAAAAATTAAGAAAGAAAGGTAACGTTTTATGACTAATCACATAATTTATAATATATAAAAAAAATTGCACAAAACAAGATTCAAATTTTATACAAAATTAACTTTTCGATTTTGAGTGTTGAATGAGCCATTGTAACGTAATATCTGCAAAAAATAAAGAATAATGTTGAAACAAGCAAAACTATTAAACAGAGAAATCTATATAACTGTATTGCGTCTAATGTGTTTCCGTAAGAACAAAAATATTTTAGACTTATTTCAGTCTTTGTAACTTTATTTGGATTAATATTTAGTTACAATAACTATAAGGAATTATTTATAAAACATTTGTAATTTAAAAAAAAGATAACTTTAGTTAAAAATTGATTGACGAAACAAATCTTTTTTTCGAATGCATTATATTGACTTTGCAAGTACATTTGAAAATGCTTTCAAATTCTAATCAATTTAAAAATTAAAAAAAATAATTTTGCCTGAGATAAATTTTCGTAAATCAATAGTCCAAAATTAGATTTTTTTAATGTTTGAAATAAAATTAAGTCCCTTTAATTTAGGGGGTAGTATTTTTTACATTGTCATCATTCCAAATTAGTAACCGCCGAAGAACTGTCTACGAATTTGATAAAACTAGATTAGGGCAGGAGCAATATATAAACAATCATTAACATCACATAATCATAACATTTAAAAAAAAATTTGATTCAGCATCACACGGTGCATAGGAACACGCTCTAAGACCTTGCAACACGTTTAATTTTTATTATTAGAAAACTCTTTCTCATTCCAAAAATGTAAAAAAAAAAATCATCGGGGCTTGGGGAGAAATCACGTATTTTAGGCGAGTGTCAAGTAAATTTATTGTTCAAGCTAAAGTAACTAAGAGCCTCTTTCTTAGAACTACGTCCTCTAAGTTCATAGCTTTTTTTATGTCTATTATGATTTAGATCAAAATTCATCGATGGATTTCGAATTTCATCATAAAATCTCCTTTCGTTTAAGATTTTATCAATGAATTTTGATTTAGTTTAATATAACAAAAACAAAAAATCGAATTTTTTTTTTCAGGGACCATACCCTATTTTGGGGGTAGTTAGGAATTAAAGGATTGTTTCGAACACCTCAAATTTAAAAATTATTAAAATATCATACCCACGTGCATGTATTTCAAGTTTCAAAACTGAAATTGCAACTCCTCACAAGCATTGACATATGAACTGAAAGCATGTTATCGGTCATAACATTGAAATTTAATTAATGGGGCCGATATATCATGCCAATATTATAAATATATATCAGAAGATTTTATATGAAGCATTCATTTAAAATGTCTAATTATGCAAAAGAACACGTTGATTAACTATTCTTTGAATTATTAAATATTGTGAAAATATTGTCAGCTAATAACTCAGACCTTACCATGCTTTACTCAAAATGTAAAAAAAGCTTGCTGGTTATTTTGTAGAAAAAAGCTTGCTCGTTATTCACTTGCCATGTTATGAAGGTAAAATATACATATTTATATTTAATGTACTTTAGTTAAAATTTAATTATGTAACTATGGTAAAATTTAATTATGTTATTATGGTAACTCTAGTTATTACACTAGAAATTTAGACCTGAATACCAGAGTTATCAAAGGAAGAAAATTTTTTAATAAGTTTAAACCAATTTTTTAAATAATTTTGTCATAAATTCTAAGTAATTGCAATATGATAAAAATTGCAGACATTCTGTGGAGTAAAGGAGGATGGAAAAGTGGTTTCAATATTACTTACAAGAACAACAAGCTGATTAGAAAATTTATATCATTAATTTTTTTATTTTTGTGTATGTATAATTAGTAGAAAAAAAATTCTTCTATGATGTATTGTAATGACATTGAAGAGCTTGTAGCAATCTATGATGTATTGTAATGATGTTGAAGAGCTTGTAGCAATGGTGCTTCATCACAGAAATTAAAAAACAAATGATGTTGATATAAGGGTTTCTGAACACTGATTAAAAGTAACAGTAAAACAGCTGTGTTTTTTTAAGAAAAATCAAAAACAGCTGTTTTTTAAATGACTGCTTTTACTGTTTTTCAATTTTCTTAAAGTTAAAACTACAAAAATAAATTTTTTTGATATGTTCGCCGTAACGAGTAAGTTCTATTTTAATATTAAGATATCTTTATGCTGTTAAAACTCATTATAATATAATGAGTTTAAATTAAATGAGAGCATAAAGATTCATTCAAACCTGAAAATGCTCAAATTTTTTGATTCAAATATTTTCAGATAAAAGTTTCAAACAAGGACTATCATATACTCCTTGGTTTCAAATTAAAAAAAAAAAGAATGTTTGTTTTTAATGATGGGTAAATTTGAAGTATTTAAACTCCCCTCTAACAAAGGCTTAAGAACTCATTCAAGTTGATAAAATCCATCTAACTATCAGGTATTCTAAATCAAATTTTTCAATCAAAAGTCAAGGCTCTACTTGAAAAAGAAATTGAACTTCATCTTGATGTAAAAACTCGCTGGAACATAATACCAATCATGTTATAACAATTGAAAAAGAGATTGCAACTGAAGAAACATTTAGGGCAGATTTAGTTTGTGGGAAAAATTTCTGAAAATTAATAAACGTCTCCTCCTGTGTATTAAGCACCTACGAGTACTCATTTATAAATGAAACAATTATTAAATTTAAAAAACAGTAAAACAGCTGTTTTTCAAAAACCACTGTTTTTCAGACACCCTAATTTTAATTTTCAACTTGATATCAAATTAGATGTAGATGGATGGCAGGGATTCCTTAAGTTATCAATTAACCTAAAACAAGAGTTAGAAAATAATAAAATACCAAATAAGTTGAGAAAGTCTGACGGATATGCATTAAGATTTCAAAGATTTAAGTTTACACAAAATTAAACTGGCTATTTTGCCTTTATTGAATGAAAAATACCATAATCTGCTTATAATTTGTTATAAATTAAAAATTCCTTAATTTACACAGTATCTGAAGACCTAAAGGTTTTGTTTAAATTGGTTGGAAAACAAACAGCAAAATCAAAGCACCCTTGTCTGTTTTGAATGACCTCATCTTTAAAGAAGCTGATCATTATTCTTTAGAATCTTTGAGCAGATTGTACGAACAACAGTCTGATGGTGCAAAATTAAAAAATGCAAAAAAGTAAGCAAATTTTGTTCAACCATCTTTATTAACAGGGAACAAAAATAACTGAAATCTATCTACCATAAACATCTGCAGAATATAATACTTAGTAGGCCACTACTAATAATACTTGGTAGACCAAGGGCAGCGTCATTTGGAAGGAAATAAGTTGCTTAAAAACATAGACAGCTTTGAGCTGTTTTTTAAGGAGTGAAGTATTGGAGGTCCTGCTATCAATTACATTTAAGGCACTTAAAGATTTTGAAAAAAAAGCCCATGATTGTTTTGGAAAATCATCAGACTCTACTTATGTCAAAGATATAGAGCAGTTCTCTATTAGCTATAGAAATCTAGAGGCTACAATTTCTTTGAATGTACACAAAGTTAAGCAACATATTATCGAATTCATCAACATGAAAGGTGGAGTCATCAGTATGATAAATAAATTTTGCCACAAAATTTATTTATCATACTGATAGTATTAGTAAACAGCAGTTAAATACTTATTATCACAGTATTACAACAGTTAAATTGTAAAACTTGCATAAATTATGAAAACTATTCATTAAACAGACTAGAATTTATTTTGTACATTTTATATTCTGTGGGTTTATGTTACTGGACCGAACAAGCTCTTAAATATATTCATCTAGATTTTAACCAGTTTGGTAAATGAAAATAGTTAGAGAGCACAGTCTAAACTATATTGAAGCGCTAAAAAACACAGTTGTTACTTACAACTGCAAACACTTTTAAAGTAGCTTTCAATTTGCAGGTAGCTTATAAAAAATGCAATATTAACCTCATATTAACCTCATATGCGGTAGTGGTGTAGTGGTAGAGCGCTCGCTTCATAAGCGAGAGGTTCCGAGTTCGATCCCCACCATGTCCCTGGAAGTACCGCGCTCAACTTGTTTCTCCGCGCAGCGGCCTTGTTCGTCAAGGTTCGTGTTTTGGAGTTATAGAGTTGAGAGAGGGTTATAACCACAATTAAGTAGCCTCCTCATCTGTAGTGGCCTTCTGGGCCTTGGGGAGGTGAAATAACAAAAAAAAAAAAAAAATATGAACAAAATATAATTTTTTTGATATATGATATGATGATATATGACATGCAAAATATAAATAATAATCTAACCACATGCATCAAAAAAAATTTTTTATGGTGATAAAGTAATCAAGTAGCAAACCCTATTGAACCCTAATATCTTTACCCTAGGGTATGGTACCTAAAGAATTTTCAATTTTTTGTTCATGTTATATTAAACTAGATTGAAATTCATCAGCAGATGTCAAATTTGGTCCAAAAAAAATTCTCATTTAAATGATACAACCATTTAAAAATATTTCAGGGGGTAAATGAGAGGAAATATAAACTTTACATGGCCATAAATTTTAAACGAAATGAGATTTTTTTGTTGAAATTTGAAATCTATTGATAAATTTTGATCTTAATTATGATGGAACTTAAAAAAAAATTTTATGGTCTTAGTAAATGAAGTTCTTGGACATTGGCAGTGGTCAAGAATTTTTGTATTGTTTATATATTAGATTAGCTCCAATTACTTAAACTTTTTGCTAGTTATCCTCTTTTGACACCAGTATTAAAATACTAGAAATTTGAGTATGCCACAAGGCTTTTATTTACCAATCTTGGACAACAAAATCACTGGGCAATCTCCTAAAATATGTGATTTTTCCCCAGATTAAAAAACCTGTTTTTTATATAGTTTTCTGAAGATAAACAACAACAAAAGAAAATTCTGCAGATTTGTTGCAAGGTCTTAGAGCATGTTTGTAGTGCGTGATCATTGATGATGTCATACTGAAATTATCTGCATGTTTGAAATATTTTTTTGCCTAAAAAAGTCCCTGAAATAAAGTCTGCATTTAAAAAATCAAAATCCAATTCTTAATTCTTAACAAACATACAAAAAAACATATAACATTAAAATCAACTCTTGAGTTGTTTAAAATATTTAAACTTTTCAAATAAGAATATCTTGAAATAAATTTTAAACACTGTCTAAATAACATTTTGAAAGTTTTACATATTACATCATTTTATATCAATAAAAAAAGCGTAATTCTTTCACAAAATTTTGACACTTATGTAATACAATTCAATGTAAACATAAGATGTACATGTTAACTACAGATCAAAAATTATTGTTACCAATGTTATCTTTTTCTTTGCATGATATTGAGTAACAACATATTTCACGATCCTGGATTGAACCCAAGTTTCTTAACAAAAAAAAATCAATAACAACAAATAAAAACAGCAATGTAAAAAAAAAAAAAATAATAATAAAAAAATTGAAAAACTTACAATTTATCTATAAGTTCTTTATCTGTGTAAGCATTAGGTAAATCTCTTTTATTCCCTAGCACTAAAACCTAAAACAGACTCATCTATGTTAATATGAAACTCTATTCTTGCATCAAAAATCAAAACAAAAACATTAACCTATGTAAACAAATTATTTAGCTAATTCAATTCACCAGTAAGTATTGATAAAAAATCATTGACCGATACTTTTATTACTAGTTTTTGTTACTTTTAATGAACAGATGAAAATGTTTAGTGCAATTGGTTTCAAATTTGTAATCATCTATATACAAAAATCTGTGCTTAACTAACACTAATCACTAAGCAATTACAAATAAATACTAGCTCTCTTCAATAAACATCTACAGAATATCCTACCAAAATACCAAAAGATGATCCTACCAAAGGCAGCATCATTTGGAAGGAAATAAGTTGCTTAAAAAAAAGCTTTAAGCTGTTTTTTAAGGAGTCAAGTGTTAGAGAATTATATAAAAATTTCAAAAATATTAATCATTTTACAAAAAAAATTATTACTTTTGATTTTCTGCATAAAAGATGAGATCTTTTAACTAAAAATAAAAAATGTGCATTTTTGCAAGTTTTTTTCCAAATAATTTTGTTTTTTTTTGTTTATTATAAAATGATTACTATTTTTGAATTTTTATATAATTTCTTGTCATTTAAGACCCAACATGACATTTGAAAAATACTTTTTAATATTAGGGACCCATTAAATTTTCAAAGGTCTTGGGGCACCTCAAGATAATTTCTAGTAGTATTGATATTTTTCCAGAGAATTTTCTAATGTCTGATGCTGCTTTAAAGTGTTTAAAAATTAAAATTACATGTTTTTATCAAACATTTGAAAACAAAATAGACAAAAACAAGAAGGAATCGACAGCGTTTCATGAATACCTATTCTACTTGGATAAGTAAAAACTTAGTTTAGAATTAAGTGATCCTATATTTAAAAGTGTGCCAAATACATCTCAACAAATTATCACAAAAATCAGATCTGGCATGCTGACCAAAAACTTCAGCGCTTGTGGTTTTAAAATTCAGAAATACAGAAAGGTGCAATATTTCCTGGAGTCAAATAGTCAAGAGCTAAGTATGACCACGCCAATGAAGCTTTAATTGCTAAAGAAATTTCAATTCTCTCTCTGAATTTCAAATCTCTGAAACTTTGAAAAAGACACAATTAAAATTAGTGGAAAATTATTTGGACTAATAGACGCTAATCTCTGCACTCAACAGTACCAACGAATTCACGAGCAAGCTCAAATTGCAAGCCATATTCTTCATACTACAGAGTTAAAGAGTTGATATACAAATAATACAAACTTTGATACTTTGAATAATAGACAAAAAAGTTTGCAAAGCACTGTCATCGCTTTCTTTTACACAATGTTGCTAATAATGTGGGGCAAAACCTTCAGAAATGAATAACATAAAGATTTTAACAAGAAAAGAAGTAACCAAAGAATATCTTTTCTTTTGGATTATTACCTCTTCATGCCTGGATTAGAATTTTAGAATATATTTTTCACATTTTTTATAACTTAGAAGTTAAAACTTGGAAAGCAAGAGGAAATAAAAATAGAGAAAGAATAGAGAGAAAAAAGAAAGAAATCCAGGATGAGTTTAGAGGCAAATTGGATCTTTTATTTGAAGTACTCAAACTGCAACCTGGTAATAAAAAAATGGAAATTCTGCTCTTAAATGTTCAGGAATGCTGCGAAGTTGGCTAAGGTATCAGAAGTTTACTTGGAATCAATTAAGCATTTAGAAATCATTCTTTTATTTGAAAATTAATTTGGATAAATTCTAAATCTACTCATACATGTATAGATCCCAATTTACTTGAAGAGTAAAGAAAAGCAGAGAAATTATGGAAACTTCATTCTTCCTATTGGATATTTGGAAGCGGCTCAAGAAGCTTGAAATAAACACAATGTATTAGGCAGTATAGGAAACAATTTACAAAGAAAACGTTACAAAGACTCGAATATGGATTTATCAAACTGTTTGATAAATCTGTATTTCAGTCTATTCATATTTTGTTCACTTCTAAGATATTCATATCAGGTTATAGAAAGTTTGAGAGCTAACCCAAAAACTAAGAATATTAAAATGAACCCTGAAATGTTTAATTTATTAGAAAGCAAAAACAGTTTTAGAAAAGGTTCTAAGGACACATCTAAAGAAGACTTATTCAAAGAAGATTCTAAGGACACATCTAAAGACTCATTCAAAAAATTTGTCATTACCAGTGATACCAACTAATTGAGTAATTTATTTTATTTTATTAAATTTTTTTTTTTTTTTTTTAAATAAATAAATTCTTGATTTACGCATTTTATTTTTGTTATTTTGCATTTTATGATTAATATGACGTTTTAAAAGTGAGCAAAAGTTTATTTTTGCATTCAGAATTTTTTCCTCTCAGATTGTAAAACTGAGACAATGTTTGGTGCATACTTTTTGTGTTGGACAGCACAATTTTCATGACATCAATATCAATAAAAATAAAAAAAATGGAGCAAGTAGAACACAACCATTTGATCTTTATAAAATATATGAAATCGCTACAAAAACTTGAAGTCTATGGAATATCTGAAAAAATCTTTTCTTGGATTAAAAACTTCCTTTCAAAAAAAACTCAATAAGTCATCATTGGTGGTTGTAAATCAAAATGGAAATTCATTTCAAGTAGAATACCTCAGGGCAGGGTTGAAAAAAATCACGATTTTTATAAAAAAATCAAAAAAATCAGATTTTTTTGATTTAAATAAAATACTTTTTGATGAACTTTTAATATATATTAAAGTAATATGAAATTGGTTGACTGTGTTTTTTGTACATAATGCAGTGGTCAAACAGGTCAGAAGTATACTCAGGATTCTAAAATCATTTCTTTTAACTTTATACCTCCAGAAAACTGGATAGTTTTGTGGAGGTATAAGGTATACTATGCAATTGTATAAGGGTTTAATGGATATTTATTGTATTAAGTTTAGATTGCATAAGGTTTTTTTCTAAATATTGTTGTTATAATTTAATATTTTTAGTTTTGACTGTTTGTCAAAACTAAATATATTACTCTGAATTGGTTTAAAACTCTAGCTATATTTTTGCAGAAAGAAAAATATTTAAAACATACTGAACAAAAACAAAAAAATGTCTGGAAGAAGATCTAACCCAGTTTGAAAAGCTTGAAACAAAAAGTGGCAAGGGATGTAAAGCAAGATGTAGGATATGCAAAAAAGAACTGCAGGGTCTGGTGGCAAGAATGAAAGTACACTTAAGTAAATGTTGTCATGAAAATAAATAATACAGAAGGTGATATAATGTACACTTTATAATAATTAATTATTCTTGTAATTAGTTTTATTTAATTCAAATTATTTTTTAGAATTGAATTTCAACTACTTCTTCTAACAATCAATTTGATGTTACAAAGCAACCCTCAGAATCATCTGCTTTAGCAGAAAAATGTTATTTAAATGTATCAGCAAAAAAATCATGGACAGAAAATATAAATAATAATGGTCCAATAAATAAAAATACAAGTTCTGGGTTATTGTCACATGTTGTTAGAACAAGTCAGAGTCAAAAGGCTGTATTTGATGAGCAGATTCAATTCATCATTTCAATTAGTTGAACATCTAGAATTCCAAAAACTTATGTTGATATTGAGGCCAGGCTATAGTGGCCCAACAAAAAAGGAAGTAGCTGACAAACTCCTAACAATAGTGTTCGATAAAGAAAAGGGTAACATTGAAGACACTCTAAATGGAGAGATTGTAAATACAGCACTGGATGGTCAAACGGTTGGTTGGGTACAAATACAGCACTGGATGGTCAAACGGTTGGTTGGGTACAAATACAGCACTGGATGGTCAAACGGTTGGTTGGGTACAAATACAGCACTGGATGGTCAAACGGTTGGTTGGGTACAAATACAGCACTGGATGGTCAAACGGTTGGTTGGGTACAAATACAGCACTGGATGGTCAAACGGTTGGTTGGGTACAAATACAGCACTGGATGGTCAAAGGGTTGGTTGGGTACGGAAAAAGCTGCTAAGCTTGTGCTTCTCTTTAATCAGCAGAAAATTATTCACTTTGACGTTAATGATTAATTTTAATGCTGCACACAGGAGAAAAATGTTTTAATTTTAATTGGTAATTATGTTTAATGATTTGTTTTGTGCACTGTAGCATTGCCTGTTTTATCTATTTTTATTGTATACTTTGAGTCATTAATTCTATAAATACATAGTTCTGCTATATTTAATTAATTTTGTTTTGAAATATGACAAAAATAGTTTTTAAATAAATTTTGATTATTCAAAAATCAATCATAAAAAAAAAACTTGATTTAAATCATTAGTCATCCAAAATAATCTTTTGATTTAAATCTTGATTTAAATCTTGATTTAAATCACTGATTTAAATCAATGTGATTTAAATCGGCCAACCCTGTCTCAGGGTAAGGTACTAGGACCTTTTTTGTTTATTCATTTCATTAATGACATGCCAAATCATATTAAAACACCTGTAAATATTTATGCTGATGACAAAAAAAAACTATAAAAAACTAATACAATTAATAAAATCATTAGAAGACATAGTTTACAAAATAGTAGTGGATGCATTCTGGAAAAAATTTTTAATTTAAAATATACTATTGGTATTGATGTTAACAACCCATTCTCTTTATCAACATGTGTGATGCAAAAAGATCTCGGTGTCATAATATTGTGTGATTTTAAATAGAAACAGCAAGAAAATGAAAAATGCTGCTGTTTCAAAAGCTTACAAATTGTAGAATGTTATGCAAAACACATTTATTAAAATTGACAACAATTGTTTGATACAATTTAAAAAGGATACATCAGACCACATCTCGAGTATTCTATTAAAATTTGGAATCTCTGTTATCAATTGATATTAAGACATTTGAAAAAGTGCAACAGAAAGCTACTAAATCGGTTTCTAGTATTTTTTTTATTATATATTTTTTTTGTAGGTGCCCTAAGAAGCCCTAACGGTCTTGTCACAGAGCATCGCGGAAGTGCATTTAACCAGGAAGTTCACACCTTCTTCCTTACCGTGACGCGAATACGCCCAGAGCTCGTTTCGAACCTGGATCTACTGCTTATACAGCAAGTGCTCTAACCACTGTGCCACGGCCGCACTACACATTTGCAATTATGATTACAACACGTGGCTGAAAATTTTTAATTTCAAAACATTTGACAGTAAAACCAGAGGAGATGCTATCAAAGATTTTAAAATAGTTAACGGAATAGATTTAGTAAAATTGAATAATCTTAATCAAGCTCAAGCAATTAATGTATCTGGACCAGCATCCAGTAGTTGTGAATACAAATTAATACAGAATTGAAAAAGAATTAGTTAAAAACAGTGTGTTATGAAAGAATTTTTTTACAAATAGATTGGCATCAAATTGGAACAAACTCATAAACTCAGTTATATCAGTCTTGCATATTACTGATTTCAAGAGAAGATATGACAAGTATATGATGACAACTATATAATAAAAAGACATGAAAAAGCTTAAAAATAAAAATACTATGCCATGAATGATAAAAACAAGCACTGTTTAAACAAAGACTGCTACAGTTGCTTCCTTATAAATTTAATTTACAAAATTACAAGTCATTTAAAACCCTGTATTTTGTCTTTTTATAAAACTTTATAATTGAAAAAATTTTAAATTTTTTAGGCGTCCATGCAACTCAATAGATATCAAATCGCATGAGTTCACCACTTCATGTCTAAGCTCTGCCAGAGCAAATCTGGATTTTTTTTATACAAAGCTATCGTATTAAATTTGAAAGTTGCTGTTACTTGCACCACAATAAACTGCTCTTTTTTAGCATAAAAATAAACACCCACATTTAAGTAAATTTTCATATTAACATGGTGTTATTTTGATTAAAAATTTACTTGATAATATTGGTGTAATGTCAATTTAGGATTAGAATGCACCTGAGTTTGAATGAACAATTTATTTATATATTAAAAAAAATTGTACATGTTCCTTCCAACAGCCTTGTTATATGCAGAGTTAAGAAAAGCTTTTTTTTTATAGACTGCTGAACATTAATCTTCTCAAAAACAAGAGATAGATAAATATAGGAACAGTGTAAATATAAAAATAGTGTAAATAAGAAGATAAATTTTAATTGATTCAATCAACATGACCATAGAAGAGTTTTACTCACTGGAATTCCATTCAGCTGTGGTTTTTCAAGCAAACCTAACAATTCATTTTTTGCAGCATCTATCTTTTCATGATCTGCTGCATCAACCATGTAACTAAAGAAAATAACAAGTAACTAGAAATTGTAAAAACAATTACTAAGTAATTTTTAATTATGTAATTATTTAAGAACAAATTAGGTGCATATAAGAATTCAGTAAACATTTAATTAACTTGATAATCAAATCTAAAGATTACAAGTTGATTTTAAGCAAATTATTATAAAATTAAAATAAAAATAAATGGAAAACTAAAAATTCAACATCCAAGATAAAAATTACACTTGAGTAAAACATTTTTTTTTCAAATTTTTTTAAGAAATAAATCCTAAAGTAAGCTATCTTCAAAAGTATTTTGATTTTACATATACTAAAATAATTTAAATATTTTTTTACTTACACAATACAATTGACACCTCTACAATATCTCTCCCACATGCTTCTAAACCTTGGCTGACCTCCAATATCCCATAACTAAATATAAACAAAATTATGTCAAGGTATTAACATAAAATAGAATTAAATTCATAAAAAAATTTTTTTTTCCACAATAATCAATTTTTTTAATGGCTCATATGTTCATCATGTCTCATATTTTCTATTAACAAGTCCCATACGAGTCATCAGAAAACAAGTCCTATACGAGTCATCAGAAAACAAGTCCCATACGAGTCATCAGAAAACAAGTCCCTTTCCTTTACTTTAGAGTGTGACATAACTTATAGACGATTCCTTAATAGTCTGTATAAACTTAAAATAACTACTTTATTATGTATTTTAACAACTGATTTTATATATAGCAAACCTTCCCAGGAAGCGCACACGGTTGCAAGCCTTGTTGGTCCACATTTAAAGTAATTAGACAACTTGACCATTTTTTTATATAGTAAACGTTTTAAGAATTTGCAGCAAAATAAAAAAAACTACAGAGAATAAAATAGCAATACTCAAAGAAAGGAAACAAATACAAAATAGAAAATCTAATTAAAATAAACTAAAAAAAAATTGAAAACTAAAAGAAGAAAAATTTTGTCAAAAAACTAATATGCCTAAATATTTTGCTGTTTTGTTTTATTTTTTTTAGGATTTTTGTTATTTTTCACTACCAAAATTAATACAAGAGGAGGAAAAAAGCAGATAAGAATATAATGAAAATAAAAACATTTTTTAATTTAAAATTTATTAACAATAAATATAGGAAGATGATGTAAAAGTTAAAATAAAATAAGATATATTAGTAACATGTTGGTTAGGTAGAGAGTACATAAGTGGTCCTTAGCCTACGCAAACTTTTACTGTTTAGACTTTTTTTAAAGGTAAGTAAAGGCTTTAAAATATTGTATCTATTAAGTTTACTTTCAATTTTTTGTCAAGTGATACTCTGTAAGATTGTTTTAGATTTTAAAAATTAATTTTCAATATTATTAATTTAATTGCTTTAAATTCTAAATAATTTCATTATTTGAAATTTGATACAACCAGTGCAAATCAAAAGACT
The DNA here is from genome assembly GCF_038396675.1 of Hydra vulgaris. Taxonomy (NCBI): domain Eukaryota; kingdom Metazoa; phylum Cnidaria; class Hydrozoa; order Anthoathecata; family Hydridae; genus Hydra; species Hydra vulgaris. The sequence goes on from NC_088933.1 coordinate 18,544,990, forward strand.
TTTGTCAAATGAAATAGCACTTTTGTTGGATTCTCTGAATTGTGCATTTAAATCGAATAGTTTATTTCCTGATAAACTTTTGTTATCCATACTCCAAAAGCTTGTGGGCTAGTACGTTCTTAATTTACTGAACTTTTTTAATGAAACTTTTAGGAGCCTATTTAAGGTGGCTTCACAGGAAATAAAAGGTAAAATCAAAAGAAAAAATAAAAAAAAAATTTGAAAAATATGATTTTTGAGAATTTTAACAATGCTGAAAAAAATGGTATAATTATTTTTTAATAATTTTAATTTTTTAGGCAACTATTTTGCATTTTGCAGGTATGATATAAAGTAGCTTCTTTAGCAACGCCTATAGCAATGGAAAAAAGCAGTATGAAAACTTTTGTTTAACCACTGTTTTGGTATGTGTTCTGCAATAATAAAAGATTTAGTTTAGAGGAAAATGTTCAGTTTTAAAAATAAAACCGTTTTACTTATTGAAATTGTATAATTTCACAATCGTTTGATTACGTACTTCTTGTGACAAAACCATTATACTAACACAAGTTGTGTTGATACAATGTTTACTTAAAATATTTTTTTAGGTTAATAAATTAAATATATAATGGGTAATTATAAGAATACATCAAGATCTAAGAAGAGAAAATTTAGTGGTAATAAGCACACCATATGTATTAAAGATATGAATGTAACTGGTAACTTGTCTGAAAATGTTTCATGTATCAGTTCTAAAAAGTTAAAGTTTGATGTCGAAGATACAAATAATGCCAACACAAATGTTTATTTTCTTCTTGTTAATTTTATTTTTCTCAAACAGTTATTTGATTTGGTTAGTGCGTGTCCTGATTGTAAAAGTAAAGTTAACATCACAGATGATTATTCTAGCAGAATGGGTTTCTCCCATAAATTTATTTTAACATGTACAAATGCTCAATGTTCTTTTACATACAGTAATTTTACTTCAAACATGGTTAAAAATGATAAAAAATAGTAGAAACATGTTTGATGTTAACCTGAAAATGGTAATTGGATTCCATAAAATTGGAAGAGGACACTAACCAATGGTTAATTTTTCATGACTTATGAACATGTCATGTTTAACTGTAAATGCATTTGACAATATAAGTAAAACTATTAAAGAAGCGTACAAAGTTGCTTCAGAACAACCAATGAATGAGGCTGCTCTTAATGCTAAGCAAGAGTCAAAAGAAAAACTTAACGCTGAAGAAGCACTTGTCCAAGTTGCTATCGATGGTTCTTGGCAAACACGAGGCCACTCTTTATTAAATGGCGTTGTTACAGCCATATGTGGAAGAAAATGTTACACAAGTACTGAGTAAATATTGTAGAGGTTTCAAATTTGGGCAAATAATAAAGGTTCTGCAGCTTATGAAACATGGAAAGCAAAGCACAAATGCAGTCTTAATCATACTAGGTCCTAAGGAGCCATGGAGAGTGCTGGTGCAGTTGATATATTCTCTCAGTCTCTCTTGCAATATGGTTTAATTTACAAATACTGTCTAGGAGATGGTGATTCTTCTTATTTTAATAATGTTGTTGCAAGCAAGCCATATGATGTTTTTAGTATTACACCTGAAAAATTAGAATGTGTTTGGTATTGCTATCAGGCAAATAGCTTCAAAAAAAATTTAACTGATGAACAGAAAGTGTACCAAATGAAAAAAAACATAAAAGCTGTTTTGCGCCATTACACAAATTTTGAAGACAAATCACATTGACATATTTTTTGTCCAATTGATCCAGATAGCTGGTGCAAGTGGAAAAAAAGTAAAAATGCAGATGCAGATGAAAACTATTCTCCTTAATTAAACTTGCCTGAATGGATTTATGAAATTATCAAGAAAGACTTTGATGAATTGAGTAATGACAGTTTATTGAAAAAATGTCCTTATGGGCAAAGTCAAAATTGTAATGAAGGATTAAATAATATCATCTGGTTCTGATGTCCTAAAAATGTTTATGTCAAGACAGATGTTCTTGAAATGGCAGTAAACTCAGCAGTTCTTTCTTTTAATGAAGGTTAATCATGGTATCATCAAGGTATCATCAATCGAAGGTTCATCAAGGTATTTATTGTGTATTTTAAATCTTATCATTATTATTGTTACATTTAAATCTTTGGAAAAAATACGATAACCAGTTCAGTAAAAAAAGACCAAAAGCGATTACAGAGAAGCAGATACATTTGGTGAAAAAAGGACAACCAAAAAAATAAAAAAGAAGAAAAGACTTGAGAGGAATTAGGAAAGGTTGGATTGATAAAGATCAAGAACAATTATCAAAAAATAGCTACAAAGAGATGTTTTTAAAACTTTTTTTACTTATTTGCCTTATATCTAAAAATGAAGATTTTAACATAATTTATAAACTCAAAACACGATATCTCAACATTAAAAAATGCTTAGACCTTCAAATTTTCCCCAATTGTCCAATACATATATATATGTAGAAGATGAACTAGAATCTTGATAATTAAATGAATATTTATTGATTGCTAAGTCTTTTTTGAACCTTACCTCCTAAAAATTAGTCAATTTTCAGTTTTTAGGGACTTAAAAGAAATATTTTTGTTTTTATATATTGATCTTAGTTCATCCTCTACCTCATATATCAGATAATAATATTGCAAAGTAGCAAGTTGTTTTAATTAGCCATTCTGATTTAATCATGTTTTGAAAAATAAATAAAAATATGCTTTTTTTATACGTTTTTATCAATAAACATTTTTATTTTACTATTATTTTTATTAAATTGAATTTATAAAACTGATTTTAGAATTGATTTAAGTTACTTTACTAAAAAAAAAACATTTCCTGTGAAGCCACCTTATAATATTTTTTTAAGTTTTTAAATTCATTTTTTCTAACAGAGCAATTGCTTTATTCATTATCTCTAGTAATTTGTATTCATTATCTCTAGTAATTTGTATTCATTATCTCTAGTAATTTGTATTCATTATCTCTAGTAATTTGTATTAACGTTGAAAAATGGGCAATATAATAGAAACAATTTCGGAATCAAATATTGTAAATACATTTACAACATTCGATGCCTGGTACTTTTATTTAATTTCTTCCGTCATTACAAAATTTATTAATCAAATAATATATTTTAAAAATAAATAACTACTTATTTTCTGATTTTGCTTCGCTCAAATCAATCTATTTGACCCTTAAAATATTCTGATAAAATTTCAACATGTTCTAAAAAGATTTATCAAGATATCTTTTCTCAAAGATAAAAATGAAACAAATTCAATTCACAAACTTTACATATTGGTTTTACATTTTAAAATGAAATTCTAATTTTTTTAATGTTAAACTACAACAAATTTTATTTTTTTGATAAGGTTTGGTTAAATAATAGGCTTTTAGTTTGATGCAAAACATTTTTAGACTTTAAATTTTAGACCATAATGTTCTATTACAATATTGAAATTATGGTTGATAAGGTAAATAATTTGAATAGGGACAAATTTATTGAAAAAAATTGTAAAAAAATATATATAAAAGAATATATTTTTTAAAAGTACCGAAATTTTTCTTTAAAAATGAATAAATAATTGTTTTTTGATACTTTTCAAAAATTTTGGATAACGCCCACCTTAAGTGATTTGATATGGAATGACCCAGCAGTGATAAAACAACAACAACAACAGCCATATAAATTACAATTTATAAATTTTCAAGAAGGAACCTTCTCACATATCAAGTTTATATCTTATTCACAAATCTTGAAAATTGCTCTTTTTGCAGCCAGGAACATTTTAACATATGGCAAGACAGAATGCTGGCAGCAAAAGTTAAAAATCCATTTATGACAAAGTTAAAAATCTGTTAATGACAAAGTTCCACTAGAAGTTATAGCAAGACAGAATCCTAGCAGCAAATACACACATATAAGGAAGTGTCAGCATTGAAAAATAATTCTAAAAAAAAAAATATTTAAGTTTTCACTAGCTAAGCAAGATCAATTAAAAGAGAAGAATAAAACTCTGCAAATTTTCTGCAGCTGTTGAAAATAATCACCTCCTAATTAATCATAGATTAATTAGAATGCTTGCATTTGGGGATAAAAACAGACAAGAAGAATTTCCTTAGCACCTCGAAAAATCATCAAAAAGTCTTAAATTTGGAAAGACAATGAGGTAAAAATAAAGATTGGTAATCAACCTGTTAATACTTTAAGCCGAAAAGAATAAATGCAAATTATGAACAAAAGACATGCACAAAAAAGTCTTTTCAATTGTACAAAATCCAAAGTTATAAATTCTACATTCTACAATTTTTGCAATATGATAAATTGACTGTTTTATTAAAACAGTGTTCACGGTTTTAATAAATTAAGAATTTAATGACCAGAATTATTTCAGGATATTGCAATTCGCGATCAAAATGTTTCAAGGTATTCTTTCAGAAACTATACCTATAAACTAAAGAATACCTTGAAACATTTTTAATGAGATAGTGGTAATCAAGACTCGAATAAAGTGATCACGAATTGCAATATCCTGAAATAATTCTGGTCATTAAATTCTTAGTTTATTAAAAACTGTGAACACTATTTTAATGAAACAGTCAGTTTATCATATTGCAAAAATTGATGAAAAACAAAACAATAAATTTACTACTGCAAAAATAATAACAGTCAAAATTTACATATTTTTAAGGACTATAAATAAATAAAAAAGTTATACAAAAAATAATTATTACTAAAGGTCTGGAATATTTGCACGGTAATTTAAAAATCAACTAATAAAAAATTATGCTAATGCTATTTGTCCATTGTATGAAATATTAATATTGATTTTTGTTTAGGGGAAAGTTTAAGGAATTATTTATTTAAAAATTTAGATGTTTTAAATTAGAAACTAATTAATTAATAATAAAAATAATAATAAAAAAGATATATTTTAAAATAAATCATTAGAGTTTTTTGTTTTGTTTTAAAACAAATATAAATGTTTAAATTAGTCTTTAAATATTTACAAACTTTTGTCTTAAATTTTGTATACATGTCTGCAATAGAGTTATGAGCATTTATTTCATAAGAAAATATTGAATAAGATTTAAATAAAATATTAATTATTTAATAATAAAAATGACAATAAAAAATATATATTTTCAAATAAATATTAGAGTTTTTTTTTTTTAAATAACTATAAAAAGTTTAAATAAGTTTTTATATATTTTTAAACTCCTCAGTCTTTTTATTTTTTATACATATCTGCAAAAAGAGTTACGAGCATTTAATTTATAAAAAAATATTGAACAAGATTTAAAAATATTGAATAACTTATTTAAAATATTTGATCACCACTAAATTCCTTTAGTTTGTTGTGATAAGCAGTTGTTTTTTAATAATTATATCGTACTTTATTGTGCTTTATTTTTCTAGTTTTATCTGATGTTTTATAAAATGAATTAAAATATTAAAGTTTAAATCATAATCTTTAACAATAATAATAATAGTAATAATATAGTTTAACAATAAGATTTTATATCATTATTCAAGATCAATATAAATATTTCTTATTAAAAAAACAGCTATTGAATTTAGTGATCAATACAGAGTTTTACGGTTTTTAAAAAACTAAAAATTTAAAGACCGGAAATATTTCCAGATACAGCAATTCGCAATCACTTAATTCGAGCTCTGGTGGTAGTAGTAGATAATGCTTCAACAACAAGTAATCAATAAACACTACTACTTGGGATTATCATGGCAAATGCAGGAGTCTTAAAAAAAAACAATCTTTTTTAAAATCTTGTGTCAATCTTATGCAGTAATGGTGTAATGTTAAAGTGATTCCTTTTATGAGTTTGTACCCAACATGTCCCTAGTAGCACAGTGCTCAACTTGTTTCTCCATGCTGCATCCTTGTTTGCCAAGTATTTTGAAGTTAAAAGGTTGAAAGAGTTACCTCTTTCAACAACAATGAAAAAAATTGTTAGACTCTTCAACTGCAGTGGCCCCCACAATCTTGTGGAGATAAACAAAAACTTTAAGTAAATCAACTATTGAACCAAAAAGGTATATTATACCTTTCTCATCTCAATATGCAGTTCTTTACTGTATAGAAATTTTTTTTGCAAACACTGAAAAGAAACTTACTGTTATTATTAGAAAGATTCTTGGAACTAAAAAATTAAAATCAGGAGCTGTTTTTTCATAAGCATTGCTTCTGATATAAAGATTAAATATTAAGTTTGCTATTTTATAATTCAAATCAAGTTTATTCTGTTTTTGCTTTAATATAAGTTAGCAGTTAAAGTAAATAAAGTGTATTCAAGGTAAATATTTAAAAATAAAAATAAATTTTTAAAGCAATATACAATTTATATTTAATTATTTTTTAACAACTTTTTTGAAGTTTTTTAGATACAAAAACTTTTTCTTATTCTAATATCAACGCATTCCTATATGAAGAAAACAAAAATTGAAATTAATTGCAATAAATTGTTAGGATTTATTATAATTAATTTCATATAACATATATTATAGAGGAAAGCATAAATTATACATTACAACTGCTAACTAAAAACTCCTCATTTGAGTATACTCCTATTGTAATATAAATTTGAGTATACTATTATCCTATTGTAATATAAACTTGAGTATACTATTATCCTATTGCACAATGGGCCAGGTGGTGACAAAAGTAAAAAAAATACATTTTCAAAAATTACATTATTATATATCATTTTATAGCTTAACATTCAGCTTTTATAAAATGTATCTATTTTTGTATAATTATCATGACGCTTCTTAGCTGTAGAATAAAAAGCGTTTTTTTTTTTAAATTTGAAAATATTTTTTGTTACTAATAAGCATGGAACAGATGTTAATTTTAAAATCTTCCTTTTTATTGCATAATTTAATAAAATCAAGTACAAGTATGACGGCGTATTATAATAATTTTTTTAGTCAAAATTTCACTTATATAGTCGAATGCTTTTACAGTCCAAAGCGGTACAGTATTTAAGACTTGAAATACATAGTTCAATATGTATATTATCAATATAAATTTCGTTTATAATCTGTGGTTGTCCACCTGGTCTCTAGTAATGATTTTTACAAGTTAAATGATGTATCCAATTTTATGTGGCAAAAACATTATATGAATTTTATTCTTAATGGTTATGCAATAATTGGGTCTCAGCAAGACTAGATGTGTTACAAACTTGTTTTATTATTAACACATCTTAAAATACCTTTTTATAAGATTTTGTAAATGAAATTCAAGAAAACTTGAACTTAGCTAATCCTAATATTTTGGATACAGTTGTAAATGGCATAAACTTAACTAAACAAATAATAACCTGTCTAATTTCATAAAGCATTTTGGACAAAGGTATATATGCAGAAACTTTAAAACTCGTTTTGAATAGAATAACAACAATGACTACAAAATGAACTAATATCAGTTTAATTTGTAAATGATAAGAAAATTCTATTAACTGGTTCATTGATAATGAAAACTCTGGTCTTATCCAACTGTAGTATCTGGTAGGCCCCAGGTGAATTTTGATATTTTAAGTAGTAAAACAAAGAAAAGAACATTGACGCCATTAGTTGCATCATATTCATCTTAGGAACCATTGTTTTCATCAGTTTGTAGTTTGCGCCAAGATGGTCCAGAAAAAGAAGCTAAAGCTGTTTTAAAATTATCAGAATATATGAGTTTTGGTTCGAAAAATAATTTTAAATCAAAATTTTTATATTATTATATACACGAAAAAAGGTTAAACCTTTAGTTATCTGTTTATATGGATCATGTATTAGTTTCATAAAATATATAGTAGAGCCCTGGAACTGCATAAAAATACTTAAAACTAGTAATTGGGAATGTGTTAAAATTTCTAAATGCATAAAATAATTTTTAATCAGTCTGCCAAATTAATATTAGTCTAGTTTACAACATTGATGTTTTTAGAAAAGTTACTTAAGCAAGTAACTATGCAAAATAAACCTTTGCTAGGCATTTCAGGTGTCACTATCAACCAAATAAAAAATCAATAGTACCACTACATTTTTAGTATAAAAATACTCAATGTGGTAATTATGGGAGTAATCTAATAAAGTTATTACTTTTTCCAGCTTTATTTTTTCCATTTATATTTGTTTAGGTTAATAAAATATGTGGTTGCTAAGCAATTTAGGTATCCATAAATTGAAACTAATGTCACCATTAAAACTGCAATCCTCAAACTAGTTAACAGTACAAAAATGGTTCTTAAGTATTTTTTATATGACGAGTTATTAGTTGTTTTGTCCAGAAAAAGTGAATTCTGGCCCACTGTGTATTGTAATATAAATTTGAGTATACTATTATATTTTTGTAATATAAATTTGATTATACTATTATCCTATTGTAATATAATTGTGGTATTCTCATAAATGCAATACATGTTAAGGTCTCTAGTATATAATAAAATCCAGTCAAACCATTTAAATATTATTCTGTTTTTTATTCTTATTTTCTAGTAATTTTTTGTTTTCTTTTTATAGTCTCTGCATCTCGAAAAAAACTATACCTTAATAGTTACATTTCCTTTTGTAACTTTTCTCATGTTAAAGCCAACAGTTGGAATCATATCTTCACAAAATTGACCAGACTAAATATAAAAATTTGAAAAAAAAATACAGTTGAAATCACATATTAAAGAAATTGCATTGTATTTAATAACTTCTATAATAACTTTTAAACTAAACAGTTTAGTGATAAGCCTTATTTATATATATAAAAACATGATATTTATAAAGTAATACAATAACAAAAATAATTTTCTAAATTAAAAAAAATTAAAAATCATTAGTTAAAAAATAGTAAACTTAATAATTAATATTAATAATATACTTTAATAATAAGATAAAAGTATATATATATATATATACATACATACATACATACATACATACATACATACATACATACATACATACATACATACATATATACACACACACATAAACACAAGCTTTTTGAGAAAGGCACGCGGTTGCCCACTATTGTGGCCTTCTCGGCCTTGGGGAGGTGAATTAACATAAAAAACTAAAATAAGCTTTCAATTTTACAAATGCTTTTTAACACTTTTAAATAAAGTAACAAATCACTGATAAACACTTTTAAATAAAGTAACAAATCGCTGATAATTTTTGTTTAAAGTATCAATAAAAGTTGTATATAATTTTTTTAATTTATATTATATGAATTATATAAGGATGCATTGTTTTTTGCACAAATCAGTATCAGCATCAGCCTGTTTTTATTAATTTACCAATTTTCCAACTGGTGGCATTTTAATATTTTTATAGAAGACATAACAAGATAGAATTGTCAATATTTTATATTTGAAAGAATTTTTAAACTGAAGTGTGCTTTGATCCCATTTGGTTGTGATAATGATAACTCTTAACAAAAGTCACTGGAAAACAATGAATGGATTATTTTAGAAAAAATACTATGATTTTTAAAAATATTTAATGATATAACAAATATATTAAGTGAGCGTGAAACAATTGGATCTGCTATCCAACTGTACAAGTTATAAAAACCATGCTGATTCAAGTTGAAAAGTCTCCCTTGCTTTTAGGATTAGGGACAACTGTAAAAGAATGTAAAAAATCAGTAAATGAAAGATTTGAAAAATATCTCAATGACAAAAATCTCATTTTTGCCACATTTTTAGATCCAAGGTATAAAAACAAAAAAAAGTATTTACCATGCCTCCATCTTCTGTTGAAAGTGAAGGTTGTGGGTTGTGGAGGACAAATTTATTCTCCATAATGAGTTGGCTCGAGAAACAGGAGAAATGCTTATGTTTTTTCATTACAATATTTGTATACACAATTTTAAAAAATAAACATTGTTACAACTGCTATTGATGCTTATTTTAGCATCTTAAAGTTATTATTTTTTTGGTATTTGATTTTAAAGTCTTTTATTTTATTTTATTTTGAGAAAATGTATATACTTATAAAGGTTTTTTATAAAGAATTTAAAATTCTTTATAAAAATCCTAATACCATTTTCTTTTTAAAATTGAAATAAAAAGCGTTCCTCTGAAATTGTATTTATTTTTTGAAAGTTTTCATAGTTAAAAAAACTAAATAATGTATTTTAACTGAGTGTTTCTAATATCTTTTAAAATAAGGGTTTGGCTTTGATTTGGGTCTATGTATTTGTTTACCAGTTCTGATTCCGTAAAAAATTTACATAATTTAAAATTATATGATTTTATATTTGCAAACATTTTAACAATTAGTTAATCCATTGGTATCGACATCAATATCAGCCTTTTCCTATTCATCAGCATCGGCCACAAATGTGCAATCGCTACATCACTAATAAGTATGCATTTCAATACACTCAAAAAGATAAAAAAATTTGTTAAAAATAAGTGACAAATGTTTTTGAGCCGTTAAAATTAAATAACTTTACTAATGTTGTTTTATTATTGAAATGCTTTTAAAATTACTGCTAATGATTTTTTCAATATAATGTATTAATGAATATTACAGGCTTTGTTTTAAATCAAAAAATGCTTAATGCAATAGCTTAATGTGAAATTGATGTCATAAAATTCTCTTTATTTTTTTATTTTTTAAAGACGTTAACTTTTTTTAATTACTGCAATAGTATTAATTACCGAGAAACAAGTTAAATGTTATTTAACAGCTTTTTTATTATTACTTTAAGGGAATGCTTATTTTATCTTTTTTTTTTTTAATTTAAGTAATTAAATTTGATATTACATTTAAAAAAAATGTTTCATATTAACAAATTTCCCACTTTTTTGACTTTTGACTTTTTAGTTTTTAAAAACACTTTTTTAACAAGTTGATTTTAAAGAATTAAACACAATTAATTGATTTTAAAATGCTTACATAAAAGACAAATCAATGATGTAATTTATTTGAGTTAAATTACATAACTTAAGTTTTCGCGCTGATGTTTTCCGCTTTCAAGACATTATTGTTGTTACTTACCCTCATAAAATCCATTTGTTGTTAAAAGCCATGTTAATAAAATTAATCATAGAAATAGTTTAATTTATTATATAAAATAAATACTTATATAAATAAAATAAAATTATATATAACATTCTTTGATAATTTAAATGAAACGTGTTTATTTAAACAAACTTTAAATAATTAGTGACTTTATTTAAAAATGTTACACATACAAAAATATTATAAAAAAGTTTTGTGCTTATTTCAAATGTAATTCCTAATAAATCAATTCTAAATTAATAATTGTAATTTAAAATTGTTTTTTCTTAGAGTTTTAGTTTTCTCAATTTAGTTAGTTTTTTTGTTTTACTCTTTTGTTAGGGTTTTTTTGTTGTTGTTAATTTTTTTGTTTGTTTTGTTAATCTTCTCTTTAAAGCTAAGATTACAAATAAACTGAAAAAGTGAATTAATTAGTTTAAACAAAACACCACGTTTGTTGAAACTTGGAAGATCCTGTATTCAGAAAACGCCACTAATGAGAATGAGTACTAACTACGTTGGTTGCCAAACTGTCATTCCTAACAGGCAAAGATTTTTTGGTTAACCAAATAGTTGGTTAACCATAAATTGATGGGAACTGTTATCTGGTTTTTTAAACGGATACTAAACAAATACACTAGTGGCCATATGATCGTTTGCCTTCGTGACCAAGCCTATATTCTGCTAATCTTATTTATTTAGCTGAGGCCAGAGTTGTAAAAAGCTCCATATTTAGCCAGGGCCCTGTTCACTTATTAAGATGAAGAAATACAAAGGAGCACCTACATCATTATGATTGCCATGCTACTGGTAACATGTAATCCCGCCTCATTTCTTGCTGCCATACAGGAGAAGTACTGTCTCTGTCTCATTTCTACTATCTCACCTGTCTCATTTTCTGCTAGCAAAGACTAGGAGAAGTTAACTCTAATTTAAATAATTTGCTTTATGGCGTTTTATATACTTTTAGAACTAATAGAAAACTTACCTCTTATAAGTTTTGCAACAAATAAAAAATTAAATTATTTCTCAACTTTCAATTAAAAGATTGAACTGAACTTTATGCAGTGCATTATTGAAATGTTCAAATTCTAAAAATATTAACAGCTGTGGTCAAATTGTTAAAACAAAATTATTATTTGCGTGGTCATATAATGACATCTGACCACACAGAAGACCAACTAGGCAAAGACTTTAGGTGTAAGCAGAATAGTTTTGTTGACCAGCCTCGAACCCCTTCTTCATTTATTAGGTTGACATAGATGTAAACCTGTATTACATTTTTTCCTGCCTAGGATGATGAATGCTGGATCTTCTTGACTCTACTCATAGACTTTGGCTTGTGCTCATTTGATAGTTCCTATGCAATTCTTTCTGTTATTTCCTGATGAGGGTACAGCTGTAAAACTCAGTTTAATAGTTCTGAGGTTGGTTGGTAGTAAGGTTTACTGAACACTGTGGTAGCTGAGAGGCTGATTCCATTAAATGCTGTAAAGTATCAGTGTATCAAAAGTACCATGTTGCGCATGGATGGTCTCCTTATTACTGGTGTAAATTGTTGAGGCCACATAAGGAGCCCTCTTCACAACTTTGGGTCAAATAACAAATGAGAAAACTCCATAGCTTATTGCTTGTTGATGCTGCACTTTATCTATGAATGAGGCAAGTCCTTATTAAACTTAAATCAATCTCAAAATAAACCAAAAATTACATCTTCACTAGATCCCCTTTCCCTTTGTTTTTTATTGTTCTCCTACTTCCCAAGACTGCACTCTTCTAGATGTAATTTCTAACCCTAACCTAATATTGTTGTTGTTGGCGACTTTATAGATCATCACACTGAATGGCTTGGCTCTAACACCACCGACCCTTGCTGGTAGTCAGGTTTCCTGAACTCTGTGGTAGCTTTCAGAGAGGCTGATTCCATCAACTGCTGTAAAATATCAGAGTACTAACAGTGCCATGCCGCGCATTGATGGTGTCCTTGTTTGTACTTATGGTGTGCATTGTTGAGGCCATATTTGAAGCCATTTGTTATGGCTTAAGGTTTATTAATAGTAATGAGGCAATTGTTTGGACTATTAAATATACTGAGTACTATCTGTGCTAAAAAAAAAGACTAGAGTACCAAAAACTATAAAACAAAAAAAATCATCATCATCACCAAGTTCTCTAAATCTATCATTCACTAATATTCGTGATCTTCGAAGTAATTTTTTTTCTGTTGAGCCTTAATTCACCAGAGCAAAATTCACCACACCTACTTGCTTTTTGTGAAACTAATTGAGTTCAGCTGTCTCATCTTGTAATTTTAGTGTTGATGGTTAACTTCCTTTAATTCATAAAGACTCAATAGTAACTGCCTGGCCTGGGCATCTACATTCACCTATTTGTCAGGAAACTAGATTTGAATCCACAGACTATTCTTTTATGTGCTTTTGTTTAGCACTACTTTACTCTATTGCCTTTCTCTTTGTTCTATATCGCACTCCTTCATCTCCAGACTGCACACTTTTCGATTCTGTTTCTGATCAAATTGACCTTTCTCTTTATCCTTCAGCCAATATTGTTGTTGTTGGCGACTTCAATGCTCATCACACTGAATGACTTGGCTCTAGTGTCAGTGACTCTGCAGGAGTTAAGACAACATACCTATTATAGTCTTGCAGAAGTGTTCTCCGGAGCCGTTGTCTAAACTTTCAAAACTATTTAACAAGTGCTTATCAGTCTTGTTTTCCAGCCTGCTAGAAAGCGGCATCTGATATCCTCATTTTTGAATATTTTGGAGAGCAATCTGCCTTGTCTAACTACTCCCTAACTAACTACAACATCTCCCATTTGCCTTCTTCCAATCACAGGCCTTGTTAAGAAGCGTTACGCAGCTCGCATTTTGCTTGCGAAAAGGCGATTTGCCTACTCGTTCAGCAGTTTAGCGCTACGCAAAAACTTTTATCTTTTAGAATATTTAAATTATCTTTTGATTGTCGTTAACGTAACGTTTATTCAGAAGAAATAAAGTCGTAAGTAAAAGCATTTAACCGCAATTGTAAACTAATAGATTTTTTGTTAAAGAAACAGTTTGTTTAATAATTTTTTGTTGTTGTTGTTAAAAAGTAGTTAAAAAAAAAATAAAGTGTTTTAAGTTTTATCTTATGGAATTAAACATATAAATTCCTTTTGAATATAAAAATTATTTTTGGTCATAATAGTTAAAAAAATGCACGATTTATTTTGATGTAAATATTTTAATAATAAGATATTTTGTTTATTGTTAATTCAATAACGTAAAGTTTTAATGACGTTCGTTTAATTTATGAAAATAAATTATGATCGTGAATATGTTATCGGTAACTGATAAATAAGAAAAAAAAACTCTTTATTGTTTAAAAACATTATTAAAAAAAGTTCACAAATTAAATAAGAAAAAATTTATTAACAGTTAATAAAATAACCAAAAACCAACTGTAAAATCATAAGAAAATAAACAAACATTATTTTACGTTTCATGAAAAAAATATTTTTTTCAAAATAAAATTTAGTTCATATTTGAAAAAAATAATAAAAATGATTTTTTAACTAAGAACTGAGATTTTATTTGTATCTTTTGTTATAGTGAGAAAAAAACAAACTGTATGATTTCTAACGCATTAATAAAATAACTTTAATTACGATGCGGTACTTGAAAAGACGCTAGTGACGCAATATAACTACTAACAATGCAAAATATATTTGCTGAGTTGAGTTAGTTAAAAATGCGTTTTTGCTACGCAGCGAAATCTCGTAACAAGGCCTGCAATCATAAGCAAGGTTTTTGATTCTTTAATTAACAAACACTTCATCTAGCATCTAGAATCTAACAACTTACTTACTTTTCTACAATATGGGTTTCGATTTTCTTGTTCTACTGCTGATTTTTTAACGGTAATAACTGATAGGTTTTATTGTGCATTAAATAGATGTGGAGAGGCTAAGGCTATTGCTCTCAATATTTCTAAAGCTTTTGGTAAAGTTTGGCATATTGGTCTTCTCCATAAGCACTCCTTTTATTGTGTATGTGGTAACATCTTTAAGATTATTTAATCCTTCCTTACTTGTAGAATAAAAGTTGTACTCGAGACAGCACTCTTCTTCATACCCTATAACTTTAGGAGTTTCTCAAGATTCTTCTTGTCTTGATAAGAAGCCAACACTCTCTGATTGCTTGGAGGGGGCATTTGCGCTTGAAAAAGATCTCACCTCTACTACAGCATGGAGCTCTCAATGGCTATTGAACTTAAACTTAAATAAAACTCAATTTTTCAGCTATTTGTTATCTCAATAATCTAGATCTTCCTATATTTATGAACAGTAATGTACTTGATGAGTCATCTACCCTTCATTTTCTAGAACTAACTCTTACTTCCAATCTTTCTTGGAAGCCATATATCAAATCTATTGCAAAAATAACATGTGCATCTCTTTATCATATTTGCCTTTTTCTTTTTCAGTATTCTTTTTCAGTATTATTTTCTTTATCTCTATAAATCTTAAATCCGTCCTAGTATGGAATACTGTTGCCATATCTGGGGCAGATCTTCCAATAATGCCCTTTCTTACTTAGATAATATGCAAAAACGCATTGTAAACATAGTTGGACCTGCTCTTTCAGCCAACCTCTAACCACTATCACACTGTCGTTATGTTGCTTCTCTTTCTCTTTTCTATAAATACTATAATGGACACTGCTCTAAAGAGCTAGCGTCTCTTGTACCATCTACTAAAATTCATTCTTGTGTTACTTGTCATTCAAGAAAGTCTCATCCTTTTACTGTGACTGTTCCTAAGTGTTCCAAAAATCTGGGTTTTTTCTTCGAACATCAGTTTTTTGTAATTCGCTTCCTTCATCTTGTTTTCCTCATCTATATAATTTGCAATTAAGTCATCTGTCATCAATCATTATCTTGCTTTATAAACTTCATCTTTTCTCTTCCAGTAACTTCCAACTCAAATAGTAATTGCTTGCTGCCTTGTTGGAAGTAAAGATGTTCCAAAAAAAAAGTCAAGTCTCATTCTACTCCACGGTTTTCACCATCTTGTGCAGCTGCTATATCTAATCAAAATCTTTTTCAAAAAAACAACTTGGCTATTAACACTTATTTATTATTGCAAGAAATCAATGTAAAAACATGCTCTCTGATGTCTCCATTATTCTCAGTTCAACAAATCTTATTTCAGAAGTTAGGCTCCAGAGACTTTTGGAAAATCTTTAACAGCATCATTAACAAAGATAGGTTTAACATTTTATCTCTTATTCATCAAACTGATCTTACTACCTCTCCCAAGGATAAGGCAGAACTACTTGTAAAAAGTTTTTCTTCTAATTCGACTCTTGAATCTTATGGTCATACTATTCCTTCCATTCCAGTTAAACAGGTTAACCCTGTTAGACATTCAAATCACTCCAGGTTTCTTTGCTAAAGTTATTTCTCAATTAAACTCTTCAACAGCTTGTGGTCCAAACAATATTCCTGTCATAGTTTTACAAAAGTGTTCTTCAGAACTCTCTTCATTTTTCTTTAAACTATTTAATAAATGCTACACTATATCTTGTTTTCCTACCTGCTGGAAAATGGCATCTGTGGTTTCATATTTTCTCTGGAGATCATTCTGACGCCTCAAACTATCGCCCAATCAGTTCTACCAGTTATTAGCGAGGTCTTTGAGTCTTTGATCAACAAACACCCCATCTTGAGTTAAATAACTTACTGTCAGACAATTAATATAGTTTTTGATTCTCTCACTCTATGGCTGACTAGTTAACTACTGTGACTGAAAGATTTTATTGTGCATTAGATGCAGACAGAGAGGCTAGGGCTATTGCTCTTGACATATCTAAAGCTTTTGACAGAGTTTGGCATGCTGGTCTTCTGCATAGGCTTGCTTCTTATTTAAGAAAATTTTTGAGATTATCAAATTATTTCTTTCTAACCGCTTTATTAAAGTCATCCTCCAAGACCAATAAGCTACTTCATTTCCAGTAACTTCTGGGGTACTTCAAGGTTCTATTCTTGGTCTTATTTGTTCCTTATCTATATTAATGATTTTCCCAACAACCTTACATCTAAAGTAGCTACCTTTCAATGAACACCTAAAGAAGCTCTTTCTGCTGATGACTCATTATACTCCTGTATTGTCAATACAGGAGTATAATAGGTCATTAGCAGAAAAAGCTTATTTAGGTGTTCATTGAAAGGGTCAAATATATGGTTTTCATGAGAGGTCAGTAATAAACAATAATCCAAGAAGATGTAAAGAAGATGACTCAGTGAGAGGGTTGGCATTCATTAACAGGCCTTGTTACAAGATATATTTCGCTATATATAAATATTTCGCTGCGTAACGAAAATGCATTACGCATTCCAAAGTAACTCAACTCAGCAAATATATTTTGTATTGTTAAAAGTTATATTGTGTCACTAGCGTCTTTTCAAGTACCGCATTGCAATTAAAGTTATTTTATTAACATGTTAAAAATCATACAAACAGTTTTTTTTTCTCACTACAACAAAAGTTACAAATAAAATCTAAGTTCCTATTTGAAAAATAATTTTTATTATTTTTTACAAATAAGAACTAAATTTTATATTGAAAAAAATATTTTTTTCATAAAACGTAACATAATATTTTCTTATAATTTTACAGCTAGTTTTAGGTTATTTTATTAACTGTTAATAAATTTTTTCTTATTTGTTTTGTGAACTCTTTTTAATAATGTTTTTAAACAATAGAGTTTTTTTTTCATTATTTATCAGTTACCGAAAACATATTCGTGATCATAATTTATTTTCATAAATTAAACGAACGTCATTAAAACTTTACGTTATTGAATTAACAATAAACAAAATATCTTATTAATGAAATATTTACATCAAAGTAAATCGTACATTTTTTAAAATATTATGAAAAAAAATAATTTTTATATTTAAAAGGAATTTATATATTTAATTCCTTAAGATAAAACTTAAAAGTTTATTTTTTTTAACTAATTTTTAACAACAACAAAAAAATTATTAAACAAGCTGTTTCTTTAACAAAAAATCTATTAGTTTACAATTGCGGTTAAATGCTTTTACTTACAACTTTATTTATTCTGAATAAATGCCACATAAACGATATCAAAAGATTTAAATATTCTAAAAGATAAAAGTTTTTGTGGACCGCAAAACTTCTGAATGCATAGGCAAATCGCCTTTTCGCAGGCAAAATGCGAGCTGCGTAATGCTTCTTAACAAGGCCTCGGAATTAGGAAAAATGAGGTTAGCAATAATTTACCTTAATCTTATAGCGATCCGCATCAGGTTGGCAAAAAAAAATTACATATAAAGGTTTTACCATAAAACATAGGTCATAATGAGGTCTGCAATTTTTTGCCAACCTCAAACACTTCTAGGTTGGCAGTTAGATCGACATTGCTGATTGCTGACCCTAATTCTGAGGGCTGCAACTTATTACTAAGTTAGTATCTGCTAAGGTTGCTTCTCTTTATCATGCTCACTATTTTCTCATTCCCTTTTATTTTATTTTAAGCAACAAACCTTATCTCTACAATAATAAATCCAACAGCAAACTACTATTTTAATCATATTTGTGAAATTTATTTACAAATAACTGATATGTGTAGCAATCATATTCAGTTTATCTGTGAAATGGGGAGGATTTTGAAAATTTTCAAAATATTGGAAAATTAGTTCGGATATATTAGCCATTGCATCTGTGTTGGACCCGCGTTATAAAATGATCATTCCCTTTTCTACCTCTCTAAACTTCTTATTCCCCCCGGTATGGAATGCTATTGTCATATTTAGGCTTGTTCTTCTAATGACGCTCTTTCTAGCTAAGGTCCAAAAAATTTTCTTTAAATACTATCATGGCGGCTGCTCAAAGGAGCTATCACCTCTAGTTCCACCAACCAAAACCCATTTTCGCTTGACTCTTCATTCAGCATTTTTATTCTTTTACTGTATCTGTCCCGGCATGTACTTAAAAGTTTTATTTGTCTAGTATTTTCTAAGCACTTCAACCCTTTAGAATTCCCATTATTATGTTTTCCTGGCTCAAACAACCAACAACTTTTCAAGTCTTTTGTCAAGCATTTACTTGCTCTTAAACTCTATTCTTTTTTTTTAGTAACCCCCAATTTAATAGTGGTTGCTTGCAGCCTTATTTGGAGTGAATCAGAACTTAAAAAAATAATACAGTTTTTATTTTTGCGATAAGTTACAATTTTTTATTTGTTACTCACCAACTTTTTAAAAAAAAGAAAAATTATTAGTTGCAAAGCTGCAAAAAAAAAAAATTTTAAATTCATTTATATAAATGTTGAAAAAAAAAACAAATTTTATATTTTTTTTCTTGACATTCAGGCAAAAATTTACATTTTAAAAAATTAATTTATATTAAATAATTTTATAGTTAATTAAAATTTTTACTCATTTTGCTGTTATTTATTAGTGGCGGTAGTTTAAAAAAGTTAATTTCCTTACAAAAAAAAGAAAAAGAAAAAAAAAAGAGAACTTTATGTCAAATTAACATTAAGCTAAATAAGCATTTTAATTAAAAACCTGTATCCCTAATAAATGCTATTGCTTACCAAAATTAATAATTAATTTTAAAAATTTAAGAATTTTTGATAAGTCATTTCGATAGGAGAACAAAAATATTGCAGAGATAAATGGCCAAATGTCGCAGAGATAATGGCCAAGGCGATTTATCTCTGTGACATTTTTGTTTTATCTAGGTAGATAAAACTAGAAAAAAAGTTCACATTGTTTACATAAAAGTAAAAAAGATTCAGAGTATATTATAAAGAGATCAATTTCTTTATATATATATATATATTTTATATTTAGAAGAATACCATAAAAATCCTAATTTTGTTTGGCTCTTGCACTCTATAAAAAAAATAATCTTATATTTAGCATTTTTTAAAACTTATAGGAAAGTTATAGGATTGATAAGAAATGCTTTTAAAAACAAACAAAAAAAATGCATAATGTATATAAACTTATAAATATATCAAAGATATATACAGTTATCCTATCATTATAATTAAGTTTCACTTATAAAATCTAAAAAGCAAAGGTACTAATATATTTTACAAATATGTTTTGTGATTTAGTGAAAAATAATACAAATAAAAGTGAATTGCAGATCTTATATGAAAAAATCTATATATTTCGGTGTTTCTAAAAATCCTATAATGACATCATTTTTTATACTGAAACTCTTAAGAATTAAACATGCTTGAATAAATTATAAAGTCAGTATATTCCGTCAAAACAAGTGCATATATTTTAAAGACTTAAAATTCTAACTGAAATGGAAAAGAGAAACTGTCTAATACTACAAAACTAATTTTTTTGGTATAGGTTTATTATTTTGTTTTAATCAAAAAAATTAGTCCCAGACATTTTTTTAAACACTCTCTTTAATATAAACACAACTTCGTTTTGCACTTGGAGATCCCTTTAACTGTCTATTACTTAACTTTTTATCAATTTTTAATGAACTATTTTTAATAACCATTATAAACAATTTATAGATAATACTAGTTGCCATTAATATATTTATGTTCATAAATAAAACTTATGTCATAAAAACTTTTTGTAATATTGAATTAATAAGATTGAGTTATTAATAAACAAAATATCTTAATATTCAATTATTTAAGTCACAAGAATTTTTTAAACAATTATAACAACAAATAAAAAATAGTATTTAAATATTTAATTTATGTCTGATTGTCTGCAAGCATATCATTTTCATAATTATTTAATTTTAATATAATTATTGTAGCCAGATGTAGGCACTTCAACATCTGAGTGCGTAATATCGATAATCGATAAAACGTGGCTAAAGAAAAAATATCTAAGGTTTTATGCCAACAAAATAGTTTGAGATATATGTTGTTCCATTGTTCAACTAATGACTTAAAATATAATTACTTTTTTATTTTTTTTTATTGCAAAAAGTAGAACCACAGCTTTTTTTTAGATATAATTAGATTCAAAAATTAAGGTCATTTTTAACCCAAATATTTTTAAAAGTAACTAGCGCTTTTTTGATGTAATAACAAAAGCAATTATATCATTATATTACCCTAATAGTGTGCATATTTTTGAATAGTAATCGTTGATCACACAAAAAAAACGCTTCCCACCAAAAAGTTACCTTTTAAAAAAAAAAATTTTAACACTTGTTAATTTTCAAGACTCAACTCGTCAATTTTCAAGACGGAAATTTATTTTTTAAAATTGGTTTAAACATTTGAATAGTAACCGGTTTAAACATTTGAATAGTAACTGTTGATCACACAAAAAAAATGCCTCCCACCAAAAAGTCACCTTAAAAAAAAAATTTTAACACTTGTTAATTTTCAAGACTCAACTCGCCAATTTTCAAGACAGAAATTTATTTTTTTTAATTAGTTTTTTATTTTGGAAAACTCTTTTTGCATTACCATTAAATAAAATTTTTTGAAAAAAATACTGTCTCACAGATTTAATATGTCAAAGATGAGTTGTTTCCTAGTCATTAAAATTTCATTCACTATAGTTTTTATTGTTATTCTTAGTTTTGAATAATAACAGTCTTGTTTATTGTTACTTTTGTAAAAGAACGGAAACATTGATGCAATCTTTAAAAACGTTAAATCGCTAAAAACCTTAAAAGTCATACAAAGAAAAATCTTAAACTTTGTGGTTTAAAAGTTGCATAAGTTTTCGACTAATATTAATATAACAATAAGTTTGTTATTTTTTAACTGTTAATGTTTAGCTCCAACATATGGAGTTTGTTTTGTTTTAGGTGGCTCATTATTTGGGATACCACAAGAGCCCTGCATTGTTCCTCAGCTATATTAATGACCTTCATGATAACCTTACCTCTAAAGTGGTGATCATTTAGAAAAGACAAATGATCTTGAATTTTTTCTCCCTTCATTGACAGGTTTAAGCTTGCAGTGAACATAAACAAAATTCAGTAGTTTACTGCTAATAATTATGACAATATTATCATTATTCCTATATATTATTTTTACACTTTTACTGAGTCCTCTGTTTAATGTCTTTTTAAATTGTTAGATCAATCAAAACTCAATCTTGTATGACTTATCAATCAGTTAAGTTTTCAAGTTTTTTTCAATCGTTGTAAATTGTTATAATACTATAACTCCTATTCAACTCCTTATACTATACTCCAAACAAAAACTCTTTATACTTTACTCCAAACTATTTTTTATACAAACTAGTAGTTGTTTATAACCTTGTTGGGAGTGAATTTATTTAAAAGTAAATAAAAAGTATATTAGATTAAGGCTGTAATGACTTTTATATTAAATCAATTATATCAAATCAAAAAACGAATAGCTACAACTCAGCAATTCTAAAATGGATAAAATAAATTCATTCAAATTTCAAATTTCGAAAACTATTCATTAAGTATTTCTGCATATAAATGATATATGTTCATATAATTTACTTAATTAAATTAAAGAAAAAACAACTAAATCTAATCATTTAATAAACGTTCTATTTATGAAAATAATTTTTAAATTATCAAAAACAGACAAACTTACAGCAATAACATTTACAAACGTAGTTTTTCCAGAATACTGTAAACCAACTAGCGTTAGTTCCATTTCTTCCTTCCAGAAAAGACTTTTAATCCAATCAATAAACCTCTGAAATATTCCTGCCATTATAAACTAAATTTAAAAAAAATTGAGAAAGAAGTGTAGAAAACAAAATTGGCAGCGAACACTGATTCGACTTTGTTTTGATTAATTGTCGACTTCAATCCGCTATGCCGTTACCGATCAACACTTCTCCCCCTCCCTTTTCTTTACATTAATTTACCCCAGCGGTAATCATCCCTTGGCAGCGGTATATATCTCAAAATCTGCGAGACACGTTTGTCCCGGTAAAGCTTTTTTAAATGGCTCGGAAGGGTATTTACTTTTATTACTCATTATTATTATTTTTTAATCAAATTTACTCCCAACAAGGCTGCAAGCACATTATTTGTAATTGCGAATTCAATGTAAACTTAAAAGTCATTATAAAAGATCTTCTTGGACATGCATTTTAATAAGTTAATAATATCAAATTTAGCATTTGTATGCACCAGCAATACAGTAATACAGTAATGGAATTTAAAGATCGTTGTGTTATTTGTGCACTATGAATAACATTAATGCACTATGAATAGAAAGTCTTTTATTAAATTGAATCCGTGCAAGCATTTATTTCATCAGATTTATTTACAACCACTTCTGGAACAACCAGAACCACCTTGTCCAATTTGTAGACATGAAATACATACAACTCAACAAGTTGAAAGAAAACATTATGTTTCATCTTCATTGAATGATAGAAGAAGAGTAATTGAATGTGCTGAGCAAAACGACGATTGGGTGACTCTGGTGCAAACTTTAGGTGTCAAATATAAGACAACATACAATTGGGTCCGCATCGGAAACTTAAATTTTATTGGAAAAGGTGGTTTTAAACCAAAAAAATTAATCGAAACATTGATTGAAAGTGGCTGTCAGTTGACATTGGTGGCCATTAAAACAAGGATATTAAGACAATTTAATATTAGCGTCACCACAACCACAATTGCCAACTACTTCGAAGGCAGACTGTTTTCATTTAAACAGGTGCACAAGGTTATTATAATGAACAGTAATGAAAACAAACAAAAAAGAGCTGATCAGCTCTTTTTTGTAAAAAAAGAAACATATTCGAATATGTTAGAAACATTAACAAACACATCACAAATGGTCATCAGATAGTTTGGTTGGATGAAACAAAGTTTAATCTTTTTTGTAGAAAAACGCAAGGACGTGCCAAACAGGGGAAAAGAACAATAATGAAAATAGTTACTTCAAAAGGTGCAAACATACATTTGATTGCAGCTATATCAACAACAAATGTCGTCATGATGGAAACTTGCAGAGGATTATTTAAAGCAGATTCTTGTAACGAGTGGATTTTGTCTTTGTTAAACCAGTGGGTTACATCCGGGAATCGTTTTGAGAATTTGGTTGTCGTAACAGACAATGCTCCATGTCACGCTTATTTGGAAACGGTGTTTGAAAATTCACCGACTCAGTTGTTACGATTAGGATCCTAGAGCCCAATGTTAATTCCAGTGGAAACTATCTGGTCCAAAAAAAATATAAACATTAAAAGTGCTATTCGCATTCCACCTGTATTCGGTGCTGGGATTATGGAACAACGAATGCTGTTTTTCGAAAGAATTGTTACTGCGGCAAAAAATGCAATTATGGGAGGTGATTGTACACGCGCTGTACAACATACGACCGCGCATTACGCAACAATTTTAAATATGGAAGTCGTCCAAGTTGGCGCTTAACTGAATATTGCAATTATTTTTAATGACGTTGTTTAAATAAATTATTTGTGTTTTATTTATTATTCATCTGAAATCTCAATTAAATTTTTCGCAAAGAAAAATAAAAGGAAGTTTTAATTGACACCCAATAGGATTTTTCCAGTTACCACCTTAACCTCAAATGTCTTTTTCATGACTTTTTATATTTTATTGATATTATATTATTATTTCCAGCCTTAAATTGCAAAGTATATTAGGACTACAAAATACAAAGAACTTTGTATTCTTTATACTTTTCTCAATTACATCTTACGATTTCTTATTTACATCTTTCATGTTCTAAATTACACCTTGAAAAGGTGTAGATAAAAATTTTTTTCAGATGTGGAAGTGAATAGCAAATGTCGTTTCCTTTTTATTAATTACAAGGGTCGTGATTGGGTTTTGAATTATGAATATTATTTCACAGTTTCCCATTTAACTATTAATGGAAATTGATTCTATTATACTGATGAACTCAGCACCTTTTTTCATTCCTGTACCTCGTGTATATGTAATTAAATGTATTTAATTACATATACACGAGGTACAGGAATGAAACTTTTTTCAGTTTATTGTTATAACCTTAAATTTGTTTCAACAATTTTTTCATTTAATGAGATTGGGGCCAACATGTGTAAGTTATAATTCTACTCGGGATGTGAGTGGAGAAACGTGACAACGGTTTTGTAGACATAATGATTAGATGGTTAGATTGGGTTAGTCACTCTTGGTGTTAATATATATACAGTGGTGGATCCAGCATTTTTTAATCTTTGAGATAGCTAACTTCCAGAAATGGAACTCCAAACATTTTTATGTTTGTACTTATATCAAATAATGAGGGTTTGCAAAAAATTGCGGTGATTGGAGGCTGGGAACAAAAAAAGCCCAAAAATATTTGCTACACCTGCCCCAGACGTGAGAGCAACAAGTTGATGAAATATTTTGTGTATTATTCTCAACTAGACTTATATTCATCGATAATTTTTAAGTTTCATAGTATTATCTCTCAGCGTTCAAAAATTATGACCATATAAAAATTACAACCCCCTCAAATTGAGGGGGGTTTGAACTTTATAATTGAAGACTTTTTTAAAAAACCAATGTTGAATTAAAAAAACTAAACATGGTTTAAAGTTTTAAACATGGTTTAAACAAAGAAATAAATATAAAAAATCCAAAAACATTCTATTACATCAACAGAAAAATAAAATAGCTCTAATTCTATCAGTACTAATGTAGTAAACAAAACTATTGAAAATGCTCAGATCACATATTTTTCAGGAGTTGTAATTGATGAAACATCTCTTAAATTAATTATTTTAACAATAAAACTGTTAAAGAAATTAGATCTACAAAGCATTGACACAAAATAGTTTAAAACTTGTTCCGAGCAAAAAATATTTTTAAAATATGACTAGCTTTGTCATGCTAAGAGTATCTCCACTCAAAATTGAGATATTGCTCCCTAGGGATTAACAATGTGGTTTTGTACTATTCTTGCAGTATAAAAGCAGAGTATTCAATATTTAACATTGAAAATGAGCTTTCAAAATAAAGAAAATAAACAGTAAGTCTATAATTTTTGTGAAACTAGAAGCAAAAAAACAATAAATCCAAATAAGTAACAAATAAGCAGTTAATGACGCGGAGTTACTGCCAGAGTTACACCTCGTTTATTTTTAAAACATTTCAACTAGGGATGGCACTTTTACTTATTTTGATGTAAAAACGCGAATTACTTTTACGCGTAAATTTCTTTACATAACTCATATAAAAATATATAATTTACTTACATTTAAAAGTAATTCGTTTTTTTACATAAATTATATTACGTGTAAAACTTAATTACTTAAGTTAAGTCTTTTAAATGAGTAACTGTTACTTGAAAAAGTAATTTACTTTTACAAGTAAAAGTTATTTGCATTTTAGTTTTACTTGTAAATGTAACTTACTTTTAATGGTAAAAATCGTGTAAAGTAAATTACTTTGAAAAGTAATTTTGGTTATAAATATAAAAAAAAATTTACATCGAAATGTAATTTACTTTTTAAATGTAAAAAAAAAATTATTCATGAAGAAAACTTACGTAAATATAATATTTAAAAGACATAACACTTACTTTACAAAGTAAAATAAAACTACATCGTAACAACAAATTACTTTTACATGTAAAAGTAACTAATTAGCAAAAACAGCTTACGTAAAAGTAATTTGAAAAAAATTGTTATTTACTTTTACAAATAAAAGTAATTTTTTTCTTTGAAACTTTATACTTTAAAAGTAAGTAAAACCAGAGCTAACTGAAGAATTTCACTTTTTTGATCCTTTTTATTTTTATTTTACTTTATCTTTCAGACTTTACTTTGATTTTACTTTTGATTTATCTTGACATCATTTGTGTAGTCCCGATGAACATGCATGTTAAATTTGTTTCCTGGGCAAGGGGGTTGTACCCCCTTTTTTTTTCTCTAATATTTTGTTTTTCTTTAAAATTGGGTTTTATAACTTTTAAGAAAGAAAGATATTTTGCAGAAAAGCTCTGAAAATATTTGTTTGATTTATATGTTTTAGTAATAATTTTTTTCGGGAGGAAACAAGTTAGTGGCCCTGATAAAAATGTACCGTAAAGGAGCCGGACATAATTGTAGTAATGCTGCTTTTTTTTGCTTCTCTTATTCAGCGTGGTTGTTGTCAGCGTGGTTGTTGTCGTCCCGAAGAGGTCTCTCATTGGGGATTGGGGTCATATGTGTTTTTTACCAACTAGAGACACACACAAAAAAGAGTCCTCGATATTTGATATTTGCCAACTATACTTCAAAACTTGCCAACTAAATGTACAAATGTGTTAACTCAAATGCATATATAACAGCTTTGGGGTGGGGGTACCCCCTCACCCCCCGTTCGGGACGGCTCTGGTCGTATTAACCACTCTAACAGAAATGATATTTTTTTTTTTTATTCATTTATTTATTAATAGCTATTCATAAAACTGTTGTCTGGAATGAACTAAATTCAATTAGTCTATTCCAGACAACAATTATTCCTTTAATATTCTCCTATCTAACAATTATTCTAGTTAGTCATTTCCAGAAATAACTTTTATTTTGGTTAGATTGGTTTTAACAACCACGCTGAATAAAGGAAGCCAAAATACAAAACTTAGAATAAAATTGCAAAATATAGAGCTATTTCCAAAGCAAGAACATTAAATCAGACAGTCTTTTATAAAAAACTTTTAAATAACTGATATAAATAACATTAAGATTAATTAAAAAAAAAAAATTAAAGTTAAAAAGTAAAAATGTAAAAGTAATTAACTTAAAAAAGTTTTATAACTTTCTATAACCATAACAACCGCTTATTTTAATTTATTTAATTCAGCGTATTTAGTAGGATGGTTCAAAAAAGCACACTTTCAAGTTTAAAATTATATGGTCGATTGTGAAGAAAAGTGTCTTGATGTTATTTTATCATACAGATGAAATAACATCAAGTTCTTTTTTTTCAGTAAATTTTTGTTACTTTTTTTTACTTTAAATTTTCAAAAATTTAAAGTAAAAAAGTTAACAAAAGTGCAATTCATAATATTTAAACAACCAGATTCCAATCACATATTTAAAATTAGGCCCGTAGCAAGCTTTTTGTTTTTAACTTTATGTAACGACATGGAGCAAACTCCAAACATATATATACAATTATGCTTATCGTCGGGGATAGTGCAAATCCGCGAATCTACTACAGGTAGGGAGCGCGTATCTGCATTGCAGATAGTTTTACAGTAGAAGGTTAAAACTGTATATTTTTTTTATTTAAACAGATTTTGGGCTCATTTTGGCATAAAGAGTTTTATTAATGTTCTTTGTAATATCAATAATAGCCATTAGGTGTTTTAGTTAATAATTTAGTCGCTAGAACACTTACGCGGATTTGATTTAACCACAAATTCATCACAATGGTACTCCAGAGAGTAAGTTATGCGATATTGAAATCAAACTAGTAATATTATTACGAAATAATAAATATATAATAATCAAATGATAACATGAATTGCAATATCTGTTTAAAGCCTTACATCATACATGTTTAATTAAAAAAGAAAATATATATATATTCCGAAATCTCTTCAAAATAAAAACATTGATAGTATAACAATATTTCAATAACAGTTTGCTTTAATCTTACATTTTACTCAGCCTGTATAGCCTTTTTAATTACCTTATTAGGTACAGTAGAGCAAGTTTTAGGAATATTATCACAAAATAAACTCGTAACAATAAAAGAACATCTTCAGCTATCTAACAAAAATATATCTTTATGACTTTATAAATAAATCTTTATGATTATAAATTAAGAAAAATGTTACTCATTAACATTAAAATTACAAAAAACATCAAAAAAAGCATCAAAATAGTATAAGAACTATTTCAACTACTCAAAAAATAACAACTGCCATCGTAGTTATAGTTTAAGAGAATAAAAGAAAATTAATCATTTTTGTAAGGTAAGTTGTCATAAAATTCATGGCAATCCTTGGGTATAACACTTTTTAACTGTTGTAAATGATCATATTTTGATTTTGAGATTGGCAATCTCTCAGTTAAAAGTTGTGGTGGAATCACTGGTTGAACTCTTTTTGGTCTTTGCGGTAATTGTTTAAGTTGTTCATCGTAACTTAGTTTGAAATCTATTGTAACATTGGGATTGTATTTTAGAACTCTGATATCAACCACACATTTTGCTCCAGTACCTCTTCCAGGACGGATTGTATCATAAATAAGGTAGCTTTTAATACTGTAATCTTTAAAAAATAAATGGTCTACCATTGCTACCTCATATGGAGATGGATTGCGTCTAGCTTCTTTGGTAACTAAAGAGTATTGACTAGGTAAAAATATTTCAAGGTGTTTTAACTTTCTTTCTATTTCCGAATGAACAGAATCTACCTCTATTTGAGTATGACCTTTTTCTAAAAAATTTTGAGTGATGACTACTTTTTTTTGCATTGCCAATTGCAGAAGTGCGTTCGAAACAATGGCATTTCTATTTTGTGATGTACATCCATCGGTAAAAATTATGACATCTTTTGGGGATTCATCAATGATTTTATTTAAATAATCAACAAAAAATGAAGCGTAAGTTGATGCCTTCAAATCAGTTGTTGTTTTATCAAACCAATAACACTTTACTTTATTAGTGCTAAGTTTGTATATTGTAAAATTATGAACCTTCAGTTTGGTTTTGAAATACAATGCACTGGCTGTCAAGTATGAACATAATTTCACTGCTTGTAAATCAGCAGTGATAGCATGAATTGTTCGATTTTTTTCTGCAATTTTGTCTAAAGCTTTTTCCTTTCTAGCTAAATCTTTCCGTGATACATGTTGTTGATACTCTTGCTCTGTAATATTTCCTGTTTTTTTTGTAAAAAGAATTTTACAAAAATGGTAAACAAACAAAAAAAAAAGTTTTTTCTTTATTACACTTGTATATAGATAATAAAACCAAAACTTACCTAATGTAGTGTTGATTATTTTCAATTATAAACCGAATTTAACAACACCTCAAATTACCAAAAACATTACAGATACGCTCGAGATGATAACCGATCACATACGCGGTACTGACATTTACTGGCCCCAGATACGCAGTATTGTTCTTGGGCAATAACCTGCATTCTATAGGTCAAATAAAAGTAAGGTCAATATTGTCGAATGCCGTTAGAATCCTGCATGCATTTCCTAAGTAATCTCAAATTGGCTACAGTTGTCAGATACGCGGTATTATCCAATGCTAGTTACTCGGGTTTGCACTATCGTTTGCACCGACGTTATGTAAAGCTTTTCAAAAGTATTGCGATAACCGGAGTCTGTTAACATTAAACCCCTATAATGTTGACTTCCCTTTTATGCCATTAATACATTTTCTTAACATTTTAAACTAAATTTAAGTTTATTAACAAGTCTCTAATGTCATGCAATAATCTCTTAGTGATAAAAAACTATGACCATATAAATTTTGAGCAACCTCTTCAATTATTTAGGGGATTTAAAAGGGGGTTTGATAGTTATCAAATTAATTTTTTTTCAAATATAATTTCGTCATTGATTTTTGTTGTTTTTTATTACATAAAGACATTCTTTAATGCAGTAATGGATTTTTTTTTTTTATAATTTTTTATTTTTATGAATTTGCCGTTACAAATTATTAATTTTCTTTTGTAAAATATACGAAAGTCGGGGAAAAGAAGAAGACAAAAATAATCTTATTGCCAAGCTCATAAATATCCGTACATAAGAGAGTCATTAAAAACTTGTCATTAAAAATTGATGATCATGCGTTTTTCTGAAGTTTGAGTTTAATAAGCTTATTTTAGTTGACAATTATAGTTTTGTATTTTTTGGGAATATATCTAAAAAATTTAATATATATGTAGCTGAAATACCAAATTCTCCTGTTTTAGTATGTTATTTTAGAAAAAAGTGAATCTTTTTCTAAAATATCATACAAAAACAGAAGAAATATTGCATAAATAACAGAAATTTTAAATAATTTTATTTTTTTTAACATATAAATAAAATGGTCGAAAAAATATTATCTATGAAAATATAAATTAAACAATATACAAGATTTAACTTTAAATTGATTTAAATACAAGTATTGCGTGGTATTATACCACGTTAAAAGCGATGTAAAAAGGTTTCATAATTTGAAAATGCTACGATTCCTTTAATCACCAAACCGATTAGAATTACTTAATCAACAGTATCTTTAACTAATAGTATTATTAATAGCTACGTACAAATGAGGTCTTTTAATGTGTTGTTAAAAATCATATTAAACTCATTTAAAGACTTTATGGTAACCAATAATATAATGATGTCTACTTGCGTAAATCTGAGATGTAATATTAACATAATTATGAAAAACCAATGATTTTGGTTAATAAATATACTTTTGGTAAATAAAACATACTAAAGTGCCAAACTTAACTATGTTCTTGTTTATATCACATTAGAATGTTTAGGAAAATGTTGAAACAACAACCTCATTCGGTTTAAGTGTAAACTTTATATAATCATAACCTTACAATTTTGAATTTTAAAACCTATCGACTTTAATTTAGTGTAAGAAAATAAAAAATAAAAGTTACTAATTTGATGCCCTCACAATTGAGGTAGAGATTGTAAATGTTTTAGGTTTTTTTTTTTCCAGATTCTAATCACCACCAGCTTTATTTCTTAATCTACGTATAAATCATAGCTTAGCTACAGCTCGGGTTATATGTATATTACACAGTGGCGTAGCGAAATATTTTTGGCCAGTAGGCATACTGGTCCAGGCGCCCAATTTCTGTTTCTCTGGAAACTTCTCGGCCCTAGGCCTAATTGCTCGAGGGACAGTAAATGTTGCTTACACTGGCCTTGCCGTAGTTAGGCCACTGATACTAAGCGCAGATAAAGATGTTTACATAAATAGTTCTAAATTTTTCTCGCCCATAAAACAACGTGTGCCGGATTAAAACTTGCAGTCTCTAGAGATACTTTTGACCAGGTGGCCTTTATTCTTACTAAAGTGGCGAAATAACCTTACAAAAATAAAGTATCTGCTTGAAAAATTTTGGAGCTCCTAAATCTACGGGACATGGGGTTGTAGTCCCCATTATCCAGGACTGGTTTAATTTTTCCCTCCTAAGTTTTTAAATAATAAAACTTCGCGCAAAAAACCTGTAAAAAGAACTAATAATTATGCCAGTTGTGCCTTTCAAATAGTTTTTGTGTCTCCCATGGGTATATGCGCCTTCTCATTGCTATACTTTAGCTTTGTTTGACTTCTAGACTTTAATTGTTTGCATTACTGTTGTACAAGGCCCTCTCAAAGCTATTGTAGAATATAAGTAAATTACTTTACAAGTTATATATAATGTAGGCTTATGTAATTTAAATTTTTCAATCCCAGGAGTGATTTTTAAAACTTTGTCAGTTTTTTTTCCAAATATCTCCAAGCAGCATGCACATATTATGTTTGAATATTCTGCCATTTCTCACCGAACTGATTTTTAAAACTACTATTAAATTTTTTTAAATATAGAAAATTTTAGACAAAACAAAAAATTACCAAAAAGTTTTTAATAGTTTAAAACTAAAAAAAAATCATTTTTTAGATTTTATTAAAAGCAACACAATTATTATTGTATGATCAAGGTTATGCAATAGTTGTTGGAGGAGTCAAATATTAAGATCTTTACGCAATTGTTAATTATTCTTTAGAGAAATAGTATTAATTTTCAGAAATAATAGGGAATGGATTACGTGAAAGTAATAAGAGTTTTATGAAAACAACGGTTCTATCAAGTTTAATCTTTTTAAATTTTTTTATGCTCGCTTTTATACCTTTTTTATTTTTGTCGCAAAGATTTTTTTGTCATTTTTTGTCATAAATATTTTGTAATTTTTTTGTCATAAAAATTAAGTTGACGTACATGCTCACATTAAATTTCGGGAAAACCATACATGTAAGTCCTATTTGGTACATTGTTAAAAGGATAATTTTTTTTTATATATGTTAGTTTACGACAAGTTAACTAGCTTACATAAAAAGTTTATTTTTTTCTACGTAAGACGTAAGATCGTGCGCAACCTCCGGGTCAAGCTTGAGGGTTGGGTGTTTCGTACCTATCTAAGATAGTAAAACTTTAACTTATTGTTAGTCGGGAGTTTTCAAATGAAGAAAAGCACAAAAACATAATATAAACCTTTAAAAAACAGTATACATTACAAACAAAAGAACAAGAGGCATTAAATTCACTTTCATTTTCGGTTCTTTTAATAATAAAACTGTTTTTAATTGAGCTTAGTTTTTGATGTCGAGATCAAAATCTGTAGGTTTTTAAAAGAATTTTTAACTGACGCTAAGACCCTTCTAAGTAACTTATTACAAATAATCTAATAAACCAATTACAATTAATTAATCAATAGCCTCTTCTTTAACTAATAATGTTATTATGTAGTTACGTACAAATGAGGTTTTCTGAAAAACTTTTAATGTATTCTTAAAAACCACATTAAACTCATTTAAAGATTTTATGGATAATCAATAACTTAATGAAGTCTTTAATAATTACATTAATATTACATCTCAAAATTTACTTATGTAAGCTTTGAGATGTAATATTAATATAATTATGAAAACGCAATAATTTTGGTTGATATAGTTTTTATAATGTTTTAATATGAAATTTTCGATTAAATTATGCTATATTGTGGTATAAACAAAAACATACTTAAGTACCAAACTTAAGTATATTCTTGCTTATCACATTAGAATGTTTAGATTGAAACAACCACTTCATTTAGCAAGGATGTAAACTTTAAAAAATCATAACTTTTGAACACAAAAAAAATAGCGTATGAATTTTAAAACCTGTCAACTCAAATTAAGTGTAAGAAAACAAAAATAATAAAAATTACTAACTTGTTGCCCTCACATTTGGAGTAGGGATGGTAAATGTTTTAGAGTATTTTTGTATCCGTGCTCTTATCACCACAATTTTTATTTCTTTATCTACTTATAAATCGTTTCTATGCTACCGCTCGGGGTATAGGTATATTACACAGCGGCGTAGCAAAGTATATTTTGTCATTAGACATATGTGGCCAAGGTGCCCAGTTTCTGTTTCTCTGAAACAATAACTTTTCTAACCAAAAAAACATTAAAAAAACTTTTTAAATATATCTTAAGGCTCCTAAACCTTGCGGCTCTTGGTTCAGTTGCTTGTGGGACCGTAAGTTTTGCTTATACTGACCTTGTGGTACCTAGGCCACAGATACGACACGCAGATAAAGATATTTGCGTGAAAAGTTCTAAATTTTTCATGCCCATATAAAAGTACGGTAGTTGTTTAAACCAAGAATTTAGAGTCAAAGGATTATCTTGAGGCAAAAAATCCTTACACAAATAAAGCGTCCTCTTAAAAAGTTCGAGGCTCTATAATCTTCAGGGTATGGTGTTATAGCCTCCATAATTCAGGACAGATTTAAACTTTCTCTCTTTAGTTTTTAAATAATAAATGCATTTACACAATAAACTTGTAAAAAAGAACTAACAATTATGCCAATTATTTCCTTTTCAAATAAACTACCCTCTCTGAGTATCCCATGGGTATATGCGCCTTCTGCTAAATTTCTTGTTTAAGCTTTGTCCAAATTCCAAACCTTTCGAATGGTTGGCCAGAGAGTGAAAACTTTTGAGATGGTTTGGTTCAGAGAATATAACTAAAACTATCATGGACCGGAACTAGAGGTTTAATCATAGGCGGAAACCTATTATTGATATTTTCAAACTTTACAGGGAAGAAATACCTAAAACCGCGCAAATCAAATGTTGCGGCAAACTAAATGTTAAAGACTTAAAGTTTTACTTTTTTGCATTACTTTTGTACAAGATCCTGTCAAAGTTATTGTAAAATATAAGTAAATTTTCTTTCTTAATTTATATAAATTACTTATAATTTACTTTACAAATTATATAAAATGTAAGCTTATGTAATTTAAATTTTATTTTATATAATTTATTTTTAATAAAGATTTGTTATTACTTTAAAAATAAAAAAATTCCTACTTAAAAAATATTATTTTATTTGTAAATTTAATTTACATTTAGTAGCATATTACTTTTATGTAATTTACTTTCATTTGCAAGTTTTTTTTAGAATAATTTTTTTTTATTAGTTACTTTTATAGGTAAATGTACATTACAGGAACTTTTATATTATGTAATGTAATTTTCAAAACTTTTAAATTAAACAGCTTTTTCATGTGACTTGTGACGGAAATATAAATTTACATGAAACTTTTTGATAAAAAAAAGTAACTAACTTAAGTAAGTAAAAAAAGTAAAAAATAAGTAAGTAAAAGAGCCATCCCTAATTTCAACGCTTATTTTTAAAACAGGTCGGTAATGTGTTTAATCTTGTTTAGTCGATTTACCAACATTTTACTTAGATGGAGATACTGCTTTTTCGCTTAGCATGGCAATCCTAAAATTTACAAACCGTGCCTACATAGTCAAGTCTGAGTTTGTTAAGAAAACCCCGTCTTATTATTAAAAATAATAGAATATAACGCATTGTAAATATTTTCTAATCTTACCCACCGTTAGTTTAGAAAATGTTTACAATACGTTTATTTCTAATTAATCAACGTATTATGGGTTGTAACTTGTGATATACTAAATTATAAATTTAAAACTTGTTTTAACATTTATGAAATTTTTATCGGTAAAAATTTCACCGATAAAAATACTAATATAAAACAAGTTCACCGTGAAATCGGTGAATAATTTTATTTAAATGTCACGTCGTAGAAAGAGACTAAGTTTTTAAAACTTTTTCCATTTCAATTTCATTTTACTTTTAACAGATAAAAGAATTTCTGATTTTAACTGTGATTAAAGCTAAATCTTGCAGAACATCATTTCAAAGAGCCTTAAATTTTTTTTTAATAACGCAGTTTGACAATTTTCTTTTGTTTGAAATTAAATTAAATTATTTATCCGTAACAAACTTCGAACGTTAAAGCTTCGAAAAAATTTTTATACTAAAAATTTTCGAAACTTATAAAATAAATATAATTATGGTATATAAATATAAATATAGGTATGCATGGAAGACAAATAATTCCGTTTAAAATTAAAATAGAACACTACCATCAAAAATTACAATAAAGTTAAAAAATACAAGTGTTATAATAATTTGCATAATGTAAAAACCATTTTTCTTTCTTTTGTTATTTAAACCAGGTCATTTTATAAAATTTTTTAACTTTATAAAATATGGAGCGTATAACTTTATAAAATATGGACAATGTAACCAATACCTTTTTTATATAAAAATAACCTGTACAAAAAGTAAAATCAAATTTTAAAAAATGAAATGAAAGTTTTAAATTTTGAAAAAAAAAAGTATTTAATTCACAACCACTCTTTTCACTTTTCCAGGGGCTGCAGCAATAAAATAAACTTTCTGCTCCTAAAAAAAAATTAATTAAATAAAAATAAGCAAAATAAAAAAATTAAATTAAAAAGTTTTTAATCAAACCTTATGTTGGTTTCCACAAGAGATAACATCTTGAACATTAGAGTATTTTGATGATGAGACAGCATCTTGAACGCTCGTGTATTTAGAAGGTGAATATTCACTAAAATTTACTAGATTTGTAAACGTTACATTTTCTTTTTTAGAGTGGGTACTATTTTCTTCAACAATTTTATTTGATACAAATGGCAATCGATAAAACGTTGGAGGAGCAAGTGCTGGACTAATTGGAGAACTGCAACTTACTCTAGATATACCGGTGTTGTTGATAGGCGAGGATGCTCCATTTAAAACATTATTCACATTTCGACGTGAATGGTCAGACACTGATGGTGCTGCTTGGGGAATAAAAGATATACCATTTTGCAAATGAACTCCATTAAAACTAATATCCTCGCGTCCATTAAGCACATGGCCATGAACTTGATTTGTTGAAGTATGTATAGAATTTCCATTTAAGGTTAAAAACGGCATTCCATAGTTAGGTATGTAAACAGGTAGGACGCCATTTGGATTACATACGTTATCTATTACTTCAAAAGGATGATGAAGATTTGCTAAACGAGTTAGTTTAACAAAAATGTTACTAGTGAAGAAAAATCAAAATTACATAACTATTTTACAATTTTATTAATTACAATTTCATTAAAAAATTTTTATTCAATTATAAACACTTTAATCATAAAGGTATACCCTTAAACTTTTCTGAGTTATTAAAAGGGAATTTAACATAAATTCATTAAAAGATATCTTGAAACCTAAACGCCGATAGGGTTTGGTGTTAAGTCACCATGATTTCCTTCCTTTGATCCACTCATGTATTTTTTATGCTTTTTTTATAAACTTTAAAAAAACAAAAACGTTAAAATGTTACAGAAAACTTATTTTCAATTTTCAAATGATTGCAATTTGACTATTATACTGCATAATATTAATTAGCAAACTTTAAACACAAAATATTATTACCTAAGTTAAAGCAACGGTCTTTATGAATGTTTTTGACAGGGTATCTTTCACCGTTTTTGTAAAAAACTTCATTCTCTATTGGATACGTAGGAACTATATGCAAAGATGTTAACGGGCGATTCAAACTTAAATAAGTATCATTTGGATCCGGTATATATGCATTAAAAGAGCTATTAGATGGAGAAATTTTAGGTTTACGAATTCGTTGAATCTTTGCTGGAAGTATAAAAACTTCTTTTCCATTTATTTCCATTGTACTACATGTAGATACTACGTGTTCGGCCACTCTCTGACTATCAAATGTGATAAAACCAAGACCTAAATCAAAATAAAACGCTTTTTGAGAAAAAGCTTTTAAATAATGTAATAAATAAAAACATTATTATAATTAAAAGGTAAGAAAATCAAAGTTAAAAAAGTGTCTAAAAAAGATCAAAACATCTCAATTGAATCGATTGAATATCTACCTAGACTTTCACCGTTACATATGTCTCGAATTATTTTAGTCTCAATGATTGTTCCGAACTTAAGAAAAATATTATTCAAGTCTTCTTCTTTAGTTGCGAAATCCAAACCTAAAAATAATCATTTTTCTAGAAAATCAGAACTTTTTATTCAATTGTTATTTTAAAAGTATCGTAAAAGATATTTGACATATAAAAAAAAGTATTTTCACGAAGATATATCAAACCTCTAATGCATACACGGTTTGGAATAAGAATTTCTTTATGAATGTTTGTCATTTCATTAGACATGATAAAAATTATAAATACTTTTATTTTGTAATTATAAAAACTTTACAATCATATATATGCAATTCCTAAAAAATATATTTTTAATTAACACTCTTAAAAGTTTCTGAGTAAAAAATAATGATATTAAAAAATCAGAATAATCTACAACAAAAGTTCATTTAATGAAAATGCACAATTTACGGTACTGTTTGTCTATAGATAATAATACTAAAATAAATTTTTTATAAACAACATTTGTCAACGTTCATCTCAACACTATATCCAATTTTAAATGAATCGTTTTAATTTTGAAATTAAAGGCCAAAATATAGGATCAACGTTATTTTTTCTAAAACTTTCTCACGTTTTATACGCAATATGTTAGCATCTTTCTTGCGTTCTAAAAGTACATTAGAACTAATTTAAAATAAATTACTTTCTACAAATGAGGTGTTCGATAATAGACAGGTGATTGGCTAAAAAAAAACTCATTCATTTTTGGCGCTTTTTTGCTATTTCGAATGTAACAAAAATAATAACTATAGTATAGGTTTTGGAAAAATAACAAACTAGCCACAAAGTACAAACTGCGTTCATCAAATCATTTCTATCACTTAATTTTTTAATTAGTTAAACTAACTTAATTAAACAGACTAACGTGAAAAATTAGGCTGTTAAATTTTGCGTTATGCCATTTTATAAAGCTTAACTAAGAAGTTTAAATAGCAGTACACAGATCTAACAGTTGCACGATAATATACTAATTTGGAATAATCCATCACCAATAAATGACATCCATATTAATAATAGATGTGCTCATTAGGGTTTTAGTGACAGGTTTTTATGTAATGTAAAGGTGATGGTAATTTAAAAAAAAAAATCATTATTATTGGGATTCTTACACTCTATTAAAAAAAAGTTTTAAGAATATTTAGGGTAGATTAGGGTAATATGAGCACAGGGCCATCGAGAGCTTTCATGATGCCCGGGGCTTAGCAGCAATTAGGTGCCCCTATAACATGCATACTTTTAAATTAAAAGCATGTACAATAATACAAGTTAATGACTTTTTTTTTCTTTCTAATACTGTTAGTTAACATCCATATTTTTAAGAAATCCATCTGGATTAATAGCCCTTTTGCAACACATTCACTGATTAGGATTAATAAACAGACTCTATGAAATTAATATTGAAAAAACTCTTTTTTCTTTTTTACAAGCTAAATTAGAATTAGAATGCATATAGATTGGACAATAAGCTAAAGACCCTTTGAGTATAATTGGTTGAGAAACCCTAAAGTATTTCCACAAGTAAAAAATGAAGGCTCCTACA
This sequence comes from Hydra vulgaris, assembly GCF_038396675.1. Classification (NCBI taxonomy): domain Eukaryota; kingdom Metazoa; phylum Cnidaria; class Hydrozoa; order Anthoathecata; family Hydridae; genus Hydra; species Hydra vulgaris. Next base: position 18,584,573 of record NC_088933.1, read on the forward strand.
AACTCTTAACATGCAAAATATCTTCCATAAAGTTGTCTTCTATTTCTCAAGCTTTAATTTTTACCGGTTCTTGATCTTTCAACCAGAAAAATGAAAATTATAAAGAAACAGTTTTTAAAGTCTAAATTTTAATTGTAAGTGATAAACAATTTTGTATAAGGTTTTTTTTTAGAATAATTATAAAAGCATGTATAAGATTTATGTTTAAATGTTTTGTTTGCAACTTAGTGTCTTCTTTAATAATTTTTTTTTTACTTTTTTCAATATTGTTTACTTTTTTGTAAAAAAAAATCTCATTATGGTCTTTTTTTGGCGCCCCTATAATCTTGGCATCAGGGGCACGTATGCCCCTCCCTCTCGGTGGCCCTGTATGAGCATACCAAAAGATTTCTAAGATGTAGCAGTGAAGTTCAAGTTGCTTTGTATTT
>NC_088933.1:18590000-18722500 GCF_038396675.1 Hydra vulgaris
TAAAAGCTAATTAACTAATCATTGGTGTCAGGGAAGAAAATAAATTGATTATTCGCATGCATAGACTTTTTTTCTTTATATTCAGCAGTGGTCGGATTTCAATGGCCATAACTGTATATACATATATATGTATATATATATATATATATATATATATATATATATATATATATATATATATATATATATATATATATATATATATATTATATTTCATAGTATTATCTATTAGCGTTTAAAAATTATTACCATATAAAATTTGCAACCCCCTCAAATTGAGGGGTGTTTAAACTTTATATGGTCATAATTTTTGAACGCTAAAATATTTTAAAATGAAATCTAAAATTTATCGATGAATATAAGTCTAGTTAAGAATAGTACAAAAAATACTTCATCAACTTGTTGCTCTTACGTTTGGGGCAGGGGGGCAAATATTTTGGGGCTTTTTTGTTCCCAGCCTCCAATCATCGCAATTTTTTGCAAACTCTCATTTTTGACATAAGTATAAACATATAAATGTTTGAAGTTTGCTCCATGTTTGGAAGTTACCTATCTCGAACACCAAAAAATTCTTTCTACGCCTCTGATTAAAAGTGGCGTAAATCAAAGAATTGTTTCAATTAAAAGTGGCGTAAATCAAAGAATTGTTTCAATTAAAAGTGGCGTAAATCAAAGAATTGTTTCAATTAAAAGTGGCGTAAATCAAAGAATTGTTTCAATTAAAAGTGGCGTAAATCAAAGAATTGTTTCAATTAAAAGTGGCGTAAATCAAAGAATTGTTTCTATTAAAAGTGGCTTAAAATTTGATATTTTAATGATAAGTTTTGTTAACAACGAATCATTATATTCCACAAATTAATTCTAATTGTCAGCTTTGTATATTTTTACTTAATAAATATATATATATATATATATATATATATATATATATATATATATATATATATATATATATATATATATATATATATATATATATATATATATATATATATATATATATACATGTGTATATATATATAAAGGGAAGTGGGGTCATAGCAGCCCCCGTAAGGTTTAGATTAATGAAATATGAAATTAAAAACGACCTGTGTTTTTTTATCAGTGTATTTCAACAACCAACAACAACAAAATAAAGCTTTTAATTTTAGCAATTTAGAAAAAAATGCAACAGTTTTTGAAAATGTTATTAAACAAAAATCACAAAAATCGCTGGGGGTAAACATTTCTTGGTACAATTTCTGCAGGTGTATCATTTTTTGTTTATACAGTCTTGTCAACTGTTTGAGCGTTTTTTCTTTTTTTAGTTTTTATAACCATCTGTTTTGCCAGTTCCGCTTTATATGGTGAACTGGTGAGTATAGCTGTTTTGCCCTTTCGGCATCGTTTGCGAGTTTGCTGAGTTTTCTCATTCACTGTGCTCTCCTGAGACCGCCAGGTCTCAGGAGAGCACAGTGAATGAGAAAAGGTTTACTCTAAATTTTTTTGTTTAATTTTTAATATTGGGCTTAGGTAAGTATTTTAAAATAATTTTTTAAATCTAAACTAACTTTTAAACATATTTTTTTTGCAAAAATAGTTTTGCCTAAAATAACATATGGAGGGGGAGGGGATAATATGAGGAGAGCGGGAATTTTTTTCAAAATTTATAGAGGTATTACACTTTTTGTTAAAAAAAATACAACTTTAAAATAAAAAATGAGATCTTTTATGATAAAATTAAGATAAATTCCAGATTAACAATATAATATTAATGCAATAAATGCAGCAGTTTAACGTGAAATATTGAAGTTCCTTATAAAATAATTCAATCATTTCAAAGTTCACAATAATTAAAAATTTCAAAATGAAGTTCAATAATTGTCTTCAAATTTATTTTAACAAATATTCGAAATAACTACCATTTGTGTGCACACAGGCTCTCAAGCGTTTCAGAAAGTTGTCAACAATTTGCAAACACTCTTCAACTGTGATTGTATTTCACGCTCGGAGTAAAGCAGTCTTTAATGAATCAATTGATGTATATTCATATACACATGTACGTTGTTCAAGAATGGACCACACAGAGAAATCCATTGCATTCAAATCCGGTGAGTTTGATGGCCATTCGTTTTTGTCCTATGCTCCCGGAAAGAGTTGTTTTGAAAGTTGGATTGATGACTTTGCACCGTGAGCGGGTGTCTTGGTGTAGCACCATTGGTGTATTATGAAAGTGTTGAGCAACCCAGAGCTGGAGGACGTTTCTAAGAATTTGCTGTTGATAGAGAGCTGCATTGATTTTGACGCCTGTATCAATAAAAACCAAAAGCGTTTTACCAGTTGATGTCACACCACCCCAAACCATAATCTTGGGGTGGTGTGACACCACCCCAAGATTATGGTTTGGGGTGGCATAAAAATGGCGACGCGAAACAACAGGACGATGTGTTCTGTTAGGCAAAAGAACTCGTTGATTTTGTCGGTTGTGAATTTGCTGCAGAGTAAATAACTTTTCGTCTGTGAAAAGAATATTGCGGTGACGACCATTGGCAAAGTTTCTTAACAATTTTCGCGCAAGTTTCAAACGTTTCATTTTTAAATTATTCGAAATAAATGTTCTCGTGGAAGCTTATACAACCGAAGCTTTAAATCTTTTTTTACGTTATTTCGGACTGATTTTTCATCAATTCCGATGTTTTGTTGCCATCTGCCGCATTGACCTCTTGGGATTTTTTTGAATAAGTTGATGAATTCTTCCTTTGATGTACGGTGTAGTAACAGTGACAGGTTGACCAGTTTTCGCACGATCATTTGATGTGTCTAATTCTTTAAAACGTTTAATTGCATCGTAAACTGTTTGACGTGGATAGTTTTACAATAAAGGACGCTGAATTCCCGGCCTTGTGCAACTGGATGATCGCATGTCTTTTTTCTTTAGCATTCATCATTACTAAAATACAAACATTAGAAATTATTATTCTGTTAAAACAAACAAATTACACTTTAATTTAAAACAAAATAATACTAAAAAATAGATTTATGCGTTTTTTGGACAAAAACGTAACTTTTGGAACATCGCTTCCTTTTTACTTTACAAAGAAAGAAAGTTATTCGTTTGAAAAAAAAATTGTTGTAAAAGTTCCAGTCACAATTGGTTTACTATATCCAGTCAGACTTTTTTTCAAAGTTGCCGTTTTTCAGGACCTATAGCTTGTTTATTAAAAAAAAGCTTTCGGGGTTGAAAAAATTTTCACGTGGTAAGTTGGCTCATAGCATTTACTATGGAAAAATATATATATTTTCATAAAATTAGTTTTTTTTTTAAAATTTTTAACAATATTGAAAAAATTTATTCTTACAAAAAAATTCCAAAAAAACTTTTTGAGGTTTTTTTCAACGATAAAAAGTAGGCTATTGTTTTGGCTGTTATACGGACAAATATTTGGTACCAGTTAAAAGTAATATTAAACTTTGGGATAAAATTGTTGCCAAAATTAATAGTAAAAAAATTTCTATTAATTTTGCATTTAATAGTACATTAATAATCATTTTTATAGTTTGTATATATATATATATATATATATATATATATATATATATATATATATATATATATATATATATATATATATATATGTATATATATATATATATATATATATATATATATATATATATATATATATATATATATATATATATATATATATATATATATATATGTATATATATATATATATATATATATATATATTTAGTACTGCGCTTAGTATGAGTAAGGTCGTTTATATGTTTTCCGCGTTTTTTAAAATTTTGTAATTTTTTAACGCAACTACAGATTTTTTGTTAAGAGATGTTCAAATGTAAAGGAAAACCAAAGTGGCGCCTAGTGGAAGCCAGATTTATAAAATTATCAAAGAAAACATATATAAGTTTCAAAATATCTAAGTATAAAAGCAAGATGTAGCAATAAAAAAAATATTTTGTCATATTAAAGCAAAAGTTGTACAATAAAATATAACATAATAAACGTGTGCGAATATGTTAATTACTTACCAATTTTAGTCAAACAACTTTTAAAATCCAGATAATATATAGAGTTATAATATAATATTTTAAAAAGCGCAATATTTTATGTAAATGTTATTACTTCCATCGATTTTTTAAACAACATTTTTCTCTTTATAATTTTTTTTTTCTAATTTACATTCGCGTCTTCTTCAACCACATCATTAGTATATTCATTAAAACTTTAAGTGTAGGGGAGACCGGGGCTAGTTGGCTCGGTTTTTACTCTATGAGCTCTGTAGCCCTAACAGTACATTTTTTTAATAACATCAAAGTGTAGTCTTAAAGAGTATGATTAGGGTAACTTATAAAATTTGCATTCATTTACAAAAAAAAATTCTTGGGGCCTTTCAAGATTTTTTGGTAAATGTCTTTGATTATTGTGTAGCCACCATATTGCACAAATTAACAGATAAAAAGTCTAAAGCCTGTACTAACAACTTGTTGAAAGATTTTTGGCTGAAATTGATAACAGAATGTTATACAAAATTTTCAATCAATTGTGCTTTAGAAAAGTTAAAACAATCTTCTGAGTAAAAACCTGTTGTATAAAGTGACCTTTGCAAACACCATTACAAGGCTAAGAAAAAAAAGTGTTTGTAACTAATGCACCAAAACATTAAATTTTCAATAATATAAATAATAAAATTTTTTTCAGAAATAAACTTTTTTTTTTTTTTTTAAAGAAATTAATTAATAACGAAAACATTTTAAGAATGATTATTCGGATCTTGTATAATATTTGTCATATTACATAAATCTAAGAAACTAATCTGAAAGGAAAGATATAGTCTAAAATTGATTGTGTATGTTTACTATGGATCTGCCATAAATAAATTTCTTTAATCCAGAAAATTCTTGCTCGTCATTCTCAATGATTTTGGAGTCCATTCAAAATTTGCTAAGACAATTTAAAAAGAACGAGATTATGAAGTTAAAAATTATGAAGAAAGATACATCCAATCTGTTTGAAAAGGACATTTATTAAGTAATTTTTTAGATTCATACAAGCATTTGATACAGCTAGTTAATATGTGTGATCAATAATTGTGCAGAAAGAAGTATTAGTTTGATTAAAAATTTAGTACTTTGTTCACATGAGCATCAAAAGCAGAACATTCTTTTGGAAATCAATGAACATAGAAAGTTAATAGCAAAAGAAATGACAATCTGCACTAGTGAAGTTGAAACCTAAGGTAGTAAAATTAATAAAAGATAATCGCTAACTCTAAGATACTATTCAACAGTTCTTTTTTTTTCTTTCTAAGATTAAACAAAAGTTTAATTATAATGAAGCACATTAAGCAAATCAAAAATTATTGCAATAATTTTGTTAGATCTGGTGACGTTTTAGTAACAACTGAATAACTATGGTAATCAACTGTGGTATACTAATGAGACATATTTGGCTGGCTGTGAGCCACTGGTATGATCATTCAGCAACAACAAGAATAGCAAGAAAAGAATCTGAAATGTTAGTATTTTTATAGAGTATTGGTTTTTATTTATACAAACCTACAATATTGTAATAAACTATATAGTTTTAGCTTAAGCTGTAATTCATTCATTTAAAAAAATAAAACATTTATGAAATAACATATTTACTAAATTTAACTGACAGGTTATCTTTATTGTTGTAATTTATTAACATGGAACATTTAACAATACAAATTAAACAATACAAATAACTTCGTAAATAAAAATGCGATCAAGCAGAATAAATGATGACGTAAAGCCCAAACTAAAGATGTTAAAACTAACATGAAAATATTTAATTGCGTTATTTTCTCTCATGATATTTTAATAATTAGTAAAAAATATTGATCACTCTTAAACAGACAAGTGAGATACGAGACTGAAGTCAAAAGTGTCAAGTGAACTATGAAAACGGAAAAAAAAACGTGTTTTAGGAGTTTTTTGACGATTATAACTTGGAGGTTGACGTGAAGCGGATATCGTAAAACGACTATCCGGCCGATTCGTTAACGAGAGGTCTAGTTGGTGGGTAAAAATATTGAAATATAACGGTTCTGCTAATAAATTGATGTAAAGAAAATTGATGTGACAAATAAAGAACCAATTGTGGAGCAAACCGGTCTCTTCGGAGTCAGACAAACTCTATTTTTTTTTTTCAGAAAAAGTTTCGCTTTGAAACAGTAAAAAATATACACAAAATAATTCAAGAGTATTAACCGTTTCAACTGATAGATCCAGCACTCGTCGCGTGGACGCATAAAAAGTTGAAAGTTGTTGGAAAGATTAGGCATGGAATGTTACTCATTAGAGAGGGGATCATTACCTAAGTTTAATCGACGAGGAAATTTCTAGAAAACTAGGGTATAAATTTGAAGCCTCAACCTACTGTCCAGCATAGAGTGGCATTGTTGAAAGAAATCAATTCACTGTCAAACAAATGGTGGAGCAAACAAGAATTTCCATAACAGAGGCTGTATATTGGTAAGACGTTTCCATTAACAAAAAATGGGTGTTTCCGATTAAAACAAATTGCTTAGCTATGAGATGGTATGCTTAAAACAAAAAGATCGATGAAACAAAGAGTGTCAATAAAAGTGCATAAAACATCTGAGGTTGGAAAACATGTGTGGTTGATACTACCCGAGACATATTGTGCCACGAAGTGGTATCTGGGTACCATTATTCGAGATCGGAGCAAGTTGTCAAGGTGGATGGGATGACAGGCCAGGTGATGCACATCAGACCAAGAAAAAAAATTGGACATCGTCAAATAAGTGAAATAGTGGGTGAAAAAAATGAAGTTATTAATGATTTGAGCAACAACGCTGATGATAGTGGAATTGTAGAGATAAATACAGCATTAGAGAAGGGTGTAAATCACTTAGTAGTGATAACAAGATCCAGAACCCTGATGCACCCCTACATCAAAGCAATTGAGTTTGACGAATACCTCTCAAACTCTCCGAAAGTTGTTGTTCTTAAATGTGATTTTAGAGAATCAATGAGGAGTGTAATCGTTTTTCATTGAAATTTTAGAAATTGCTTGAAACTTTAATTGCGTTCCTTTTTTTCTTACGATATTTTAATAATTTTTTAACCAGTAGTAATTGAGGGGCCTTTTAGTAATGTGATTAAGTATAAATGTAAGATTTATTTTTGGAATGTGATTAAGTATAAATGTTTTATTTTTACTTAAAAATTTTTGAATTCATTGTTTTATGGTGAGAAAAATTTACAACTTATTAAACTTAAGTTTATTTGCTATGTAGGCTACTCTTGTGTTGTTTTACTAATTAAGCAACATAAGAGTAGTCACAAGTAATAGAAGTACTTCAACACAAGTAGTAGAAGTACTTCAACACAAGTAATAGAAGTACTTCAACACAAGTAGTAGAAGTACTTCAACACAAGTAATAGAAGGACTTCAACACAAGTAATAGAAGTACTTCAACACAAGTAATAGAAGTATTTTAACACAAGTAGTAGAAGTACTTCAACACAAGTAGTAGAAGTACTTCAACACAAGTAATAGAAGTACTTCAACACAAGTAATAGAAGTATTTCAATACAAGTAATAGAAGTACTTCAACACAAGTAGTAGAAGTACTTCAACACAAGTAATAGAAGTATTTTAACACAAGTAGTAGAAGTACTTCAACACAAGTAATAGAAGTACTTCAACACAAGTAATAGAAGTACTTCAACACAAGTAATAGAAGTACTTCAACACAAGTAGTAGAAGTACTTCAACACAAGTAATAGAAGTACTTCAACACAAGTAATAGAAGTATTTTAACACAAGTAATAGAAGTACTTCAACACAAGTAATAGAAGTATTTTAACACATGTAGTAGAAGTACTTCAACACAAGTAAGAGAAGTACTTCAACACAAGTAATAGAAGTACTTCAACACAAGTAATAGAAGTACTTCAACACAAGTAATAGAAGTACTTCAACACAAGTAATAGAAGTTCTTCAACACAAGTAATAGAAGTACTTCAACACAAGTAGTAGAAATACTTTAAATATAATTAATTATATTTGAAGTATTTGAAGTACTTTGTTTAATACAATTTGCTTTACTTTGTTAGTGTTTTGAAGATTATTTGTACTCTGCTGTTTTGAAATGTTCTTAAACTGATTATTAATAATAGACTTTTTTTGTCATAAACCCTTTTTAATTGATTAACTAAATATTTAAACGCTTTTAAAAATTCTAGTACTTTTACGTAAATATTATCCGTTATAGGCACGAAAGTTAATCATTTAGCAATATTATAAGGAATTTTTTTCTTCATCGATAGTTTATGATATAAGTGGTTTGTGCATAATACCCCTTTTTTTACTAAAGAAAGTAAAACTATTTGCAGTGAAAATTGTGTTTTAAAAAATTAACTTCTGGATATTTTCCGTTAATACACGGAATAGTGAAAAAATTGAACTTAATTTATTAAATTTCAACTTAATTTATATACTAAAACCATTATATCGTTAATGTTGTTGGGGCAGCGTACGATATCACGGTATAAGTTTAGCTTAGTCATCATCTTGCTTCACAAATATGTCAAGATAAAAACTTTTCTCTGTGTTTTCCTGTATGTACATGAAGTACATACATGAATGTACTTCATGTATGTACTTCATGAATGTTCTTCATGAATGGTCAGTAGTAATAGATAATATAAGAAAATGTAAAAAGGAAACTCAGTAAAAGTGTTACCATTCATCAACATTTTATTTTATTTCTTTATTCTATATTTATAATAATATTTTTATTTGTGATTCTTTTTGTATATTTGTATAAAGATTGTTATAAAAAACAAAAACAAAAACAAAAAAATACATGGGAATATCAGCGTTATTTTTATTGCGCACAATTTGCTAACCGCAAAACAAAGGTAAGTTGAAACAATGCAAAGGAAAGGTAAGTTGGAACACCGCAAAGCAAAGATAAGTTGGAACACCGCAATGGAAAGATAAGTTGAAACACCGCAATTCAAAATAATGCAATAAAGATAATTTAAAAAAATTATTTTATAGCTCACGTTGATTCATATCTTCTCAAGGATAAAGATTTTTCTGATAATATTGATAATAATAGAAACGTTAACAATGCCGACATTGTGCATAATTTTTCAAAGAATAATTAAAAGCATATAATTTTTTTTCTTAACTTGTATTATTCCGGATTAAAAATCTGGGAGTAAAATTGTTTGAGAAATATGTCTACTGTATACAATTATGTATACAATTATTAAAATTTGTAAATAAATAAGTCCCTTAAAAGTATATAAAATTTTAAATTGCTGATGCTATAAATTATTTATACTTTTAATTTTAAAGTCAATATTAAAGTAACTTCATTATCAGTAATTAGAAGTTATATAACTAATTTTTTAAATTTTTCATAAAGCTAGTGTATTTTTTAAATTTTAAACGCACTAATCATACTTAATAAAAAACAGATATTTAGTATAAACAATCTTCAATGAAGTTATCAAGATTCTATTTGTTTTTGTTTCTATTTTTAATTTTCCTTTTGTTTTTGTTTTTTGTTTTTGTTTCCTATATTGACAAGTTTTTTAATTTGCCATACAATGTTATTACTTTTTTTCACAATCAAAACAAATATAATAACCAAATCGACCACATTTAACTTTATTTTTTTATTTTATTTTCAGTATATATATATATATATATATATATATATATATATATATATATATATATATATATATATATACTGAAAATAACATTAAAACATGAAAAAAACTCCATATTTAAGCATGTTCATATATATGAGGAATGAGGATGCTATGCAAAAAAATGTGGTGATTGGAGACTGGGAACAACAAAAACCCCAAAACGTTAGAAAAATAGGAGGGCAATGAGTCAAATTTGTTATTTTTTTTAATTTTAAACTTTATCTATACTTATCGACAAATTTCAAATTTGATTCAATAATCTTTTGTAGTTCGGCTATTATGACTTCATAAAGGTTGCAACCACCTCAATTTGAGGGGGGGTGTAAACTTTATAAGGTCATATATATATATATATATATATATATATATATATATATATATATATATATATATATATATATATATATATATATATATATATATATATATATATACATATATATATATATAATAACATTAACAAAGTAAAAAAAAAAGAAAAGAAAGATCTTTCCAGTAATTTTCACTTAATAACTCTTTTTTCAAGAATATGTTTAAAAATGTTTCTTTGTTCTTTTGCATTCCAGCATTCTATTGCAAATTTTAAAGTTTTTTCATTGTCTGGGGGAATTTTACTCTTGGGAAGTGCTATTTTTACATTCTTTTTGTTTTGCATTAAATTATCAAAACTTAACGTCAGACCACAGCATAGCTCTGAAATATCGGGAAAAAAAGAGTGTTGAAATAAAGGGTTATTCATTTGTAAAAAAATAATGCCTGCAGTTGATTTATTCGTAAGAAGACCAATAAGCAAATTTAGTTTTTTTTATTTGATCCATTGATGTTTCTAAAGATTTAAAAGTGATTTCAGCTGAAATCAAGAATTCAGTCTTTTTGGCATTCAATTTAATACAATTTAAACCACTGTAAACACTGAACGTTTTCATAAGCTTTTTGAGACCAGAAAGGGTTGAGTCTAATAGTATAATATCATGTGTATATGCAATCACACCAGTTAAGTAACCATATATAGATGTGCCGACAACGCCTTGATATTTAATTGTTTTAGAGGAGGCTTTCAGTGTAAATCTTATGGAGGTAAGGTGAAAGAATTGAACTCTTTGTTTTAGACGAAAAGAACTTGATTTGAAACTTTAAGCTATCTAAAGATTTTTTGAACGATTTATGAAGGGGTACATTAACTGATATATACATTGATTTTGGCATCCATCCATAATTAATGGAGTTATTAGAAGATTCTATTAGCCATTTTGTATAACACTTTGCTTTCAAATGTTCTGCTGATATTCCAAAAGTGTCAGAAGATTTTCTTGATTTTATTTTAAAAATATAATTATATTTTCTTCAGTTATTGTTACGCCATCATGTTTTGTACAGGGTGGAGTTCTACGATACTCATTACAATGTGTTATTGTTGGAGTGTTCTGTATATTTTCAAAGTGGTTTGCGAATTCTGAAGAAATGGATTCTTTGTCTTTTTTATTATTTATGGTAAATGATCTATAACTTGTATCATTGTTTAAACTTCTGAAAGCGTTTTAAAGGTTTTTTGGCTCACTATTATTAGGTTCTCAGTTTTAATATACTGCTTGCAAATTTTATTATTTTGAGCTAATTTGACGGCTTTGCGAAAGTTTGTTTCGAGCTATTAACTAACAATTAAATGTTACCCAGTGGGCATACGTCCTCCGGGGGGCGGGAAGTCCAGACGTCCGTCAGACGTCCACCGGACAACGTATGGCCACTGGGTAGAGAGTTTAAATTTTTTATAAATCCAGTATCTTTCTATATATATATACATACATATATATATATATATATATATATATATATATATATATATATATATATATATATATATATATATATATATATATATATATATATATATATATATATATATAATTACATAAATGTCAAAATTAAATTTTAAATTTTGCATTATTTAACTTAAAATGCGAAAGCTTAAACTTTTTCTTGAATTTTAATTAGCTGGGCTTTTTTGTTCCCAGGCTCCAATCATGGATCTGCCCCTGATCGAAACAACAAGTTATTTATATAATTGACTATATTATTACCATTTTATGATGCTGTTGACAGTTTGATAATTTTATTTTTAATCTAAGATATACTTTTTCTTTTTTAGAAAAGCGAAATTCAATAAATTGAAAGAAATTGTTATCTTTATAACTTTAAAAAAAAGTTATAATTTCAACGGTTTTAACTTAAATAAGTCAATAATAAAAATAACTGTAATTTAAAAAAAAATTTATCTTTTTATTATTATTATAAATGAAATATTAAATTTAATTTTCTTCCAAATATCTAAAGTGTAATTTTTTATTTATTTTTATTTTTTTATTTTTTGCTCTATAAATCAATTCTCTTTAAAACCTAACTAATGTGTCAACTGATCTACACCTTTTCAAGATGTAATTGAGAACTTGAAAGTTGTATTTAAGAAACGTAAGATGCAATTGAGAAGATGAAAGTTGTAATTAAGAAACGTTAGATGTAATTTAGAACATGAAAGTTGTAATTGAGAAACGTAAGATGTAATTTAGAGTATCAAAGTTGTAAATAAGAAATAGTTAGATGTAATTGAGAAGATAAAAGTTGTAATTTAAAAAAGTATAAAGAATACAAAGTTCTTTGTATTTTGAATTTTGTAGTCCTAATATACTTTTGCAATCTAAGGCTGGAAATAATAATATAATATAAATAAAATATAAAAAGTCATGAAAAAGACATTTAAGCTTAGGCGGTAACTGGAAAAATCCTATTGGTTGTCAATTAAAACTTTCTTTTAATTTTGTTTGCGAAAAATTTAATTGAGATTTCAGATGAATAATAATTAAACACAAATAATTTATTTACATAAAAGTTTAAAATTTAAATTTAAACAACGTCATTAAAAATAATTGCAATATTCAGTTAAGCGCCAACTTGGACGACTTCCATATTTAAAATCGTTGCGTAATGCGCGGTCGTATGTTGTACAGCGCGTGTACAATCACCTCCCATAATTGTATTTTTTGCCGCAGTAACAATTCTTTCGAAAAACTGCATTCGTTGTTCTATAATCCCAGCACCGAATACAGGTAGAATGCGAATAGCACTTTTAATGTTTGTTTTTATTTTGGACCAGATAGTTTCCACTGGAATTAACATTGGGCTCTAGGATCCTAATCGTAACAACTGAGACGGTGAGTTTTCAAACACCGTTTCCAAACGAGCGTGACATGGAGCATTGTCTGTTACGACAACCAAATCCTCTAAACGATTCCCGGATGTAACCCACTGGTTAAACAAAGCCAACATCCACTCGTTACAAGAATCTGCTTTAAATAATCCTCTGCGAGTTTCCATCATAACGACATTTGTTGTTGATAAAGCTGCAATCAAATGTATGTTTGCACCTTTTGAAGTAACTATTTTCATTATTGTTCTTTTCCCCTGTTTGGCACGTCCTTGCGTTTTTCTACAAAAAAGATTAAACTTTGTTTCATCCAACCAAACTATCTGATGACCATTTGTGATGTGTTTGTTAATGTTTCTAACATATTCAGCTCTTTTTTGTTTGTTTTCGTTACTATTCATTGAAATAACCTTGTGTACTTTTTTAAATGAAAATAGTCTGCCTTCGAAGTAATTGGCAATTGTGGTTGTGGTTACGCTAATATTAAATTGTCTTAATATCCTTGTTTTAATGGCCACCAATGTCAACTGACAGCCACTTTCAATCCATGTTAGCGTTTCTTCGATTTGATCATCGATTAATTTTTTTGGTTTAAAACCACCTTTTCCAATAAAATTTCAATTTCCGCTGCGGACTCAAAAACTGTGTAAATTGTATTTTTGGATCATGTCATTACGGATGAGTCTTTCTTTTAAAGTGGTAAGATCTAATTTGATGCACCTCATTTCGTAGTTTTTGGTTTTAAGTTTTATGCGGTAGTGGTGTAGTGGTAGAGCGCTCGCTTCATAAGCGAGAGGTTCTGAGTTCGATTACCACCACGTCCCTGGTAGTACCGCGCTCAACTTGTTTCTCTGCGCAGCGGCCTTATTCGTCAAGGTTCGTATTTCGGAGTTATAGAGATGAGAGAGGGTTATAACCACAAGCAGCCTCCTCATCTGTAGTAGTCGTCTTGGCCTTGGGGCGGTGAATTACAAAAAAAAAAAAAAAAAACTCGTATGAGATTTTCTTTGCATGATGCTGAACTCGTTTTAGTATATTGATATCTTACTTGATATTGTTTTTTAAGTTTAAGATCATAAGCATTCGGTCATAAATTAAGTGTTCTCGAGGGTGGATGTTTTGTTTAAGTGCATGACTTTACATTTTTTTAATTTTTAGTTCTATTAATCAAGTTTGAGTCTACTCGAAAATGATGTCTTCATCCACTTTTCATCGTGCTTTATCTTTGCAAATACTAACAGTGCTAAGAACTTTGGTATCGCCAGCGTGCATTTGCTTTTAAGGAAGGTCATTGATAAAAATAATAAAGAGCGTCGGGCCAAACACAAAGCCTTGTGGAACTCCACTGGTGACTTGTTTCCACTTGGATGACGTGTAAGCAAATACAACGCGCTAAGTTCTAGTCGAATAAAAGGCTTTGATACAGTTTAAAAGATTACCTTCTGTATCTACAATTTATGGACTAGTCTTAAACGCTCTTTTGACTTTTTTATTAGGTTTAAAATTATTAAAATAAGAATACATAGTTGTACTTATGTCAAAACCGATTTTTCAATGGCGGGGTGAACTTTTTTCAAAAGATATGCAAATAATAGTTCATTTCGTGCTTTATAGGTAAAAGTTCATCAAACTACAGTGTAGGAGCATGGGGTTGAAAAAAAGTCATGACCCTAGTGTAGATACACTACATTGCGCTACATTGCGCAAAAAAGCCCCCAATTTTTTGCCCCCCGCTGCCTCAAACGTAAGAGCAACAAGTTGATGAAATGTTTTTAGTATTATTTTCAATTAGACTTATATTCATCAATAAATTTTAAATTTCCTAGTAAAATATTCTAGCGTTCAAAAATTATGACCATATAAAGTTTAAACCCCCTCAATTTGAGGGGATTACAAGTTTTATATGGTCAAAAGTTTGATGAACTTTTACCTATAAAGCACGAATAATACATTTAGAAATTTTTTTTATATAAAATAGCAAACCTCATTTATATAGAAATATAAATAACTAATTGTTAAAGCTACTATTTTTGAAGTCTTTTTTAAAAAAATAAAATTTATTGTACTTCCGCAATTAATTTAATGGTTTTAACATATTAATAAACTAATGGCTTTAATAACTAAAAGCTAAAAAATTAATTGTTTACTTGAAATGTTTTTATTTTGATCGAGATTGTGTAAAACTATTTTATAAAAAAGTATTGTGTGACGATTTATATAGTTTGTTGTATGCCATGATACATTTCTGCACGATACCATTTGTACTGCATGATACCGTTAACCATTTAAAATTGAAATTTTAAGAATTTCATTTAAACTCTTTAAAATCGGAGGCATTTTAAAAATTGTATTGTTTTACAAAAAAGGTATCATAAAATTGCATTATCATTTAATATGATTAAAAAGATATTTAAATTTGAAATTTCCGAAAAGTCAGAAAGCTCACTGCACCGCACAAAATTCAGTGGCAACACAGTTCCAACACTTTTGTAGAACATCCGGGGGAAAAAAACATAAAAAAATATACACATAAAAATTTTACATTACTACATTATTTTATATTATATTGTTACATGACTCACATATGCTTTTTGTTAAAAAAGCTGATAATTATCGCTTTACTCTTGAAAGATTTTTTTTTTAATGCATAATCGCAACTTCTTTAAATATCATTAATTATAATTTTTCTTGCATAATTATGCCAAAATTAACAAAATAATTGCAAAAAACCCTATCCAAGAGTTTAGAAAGGGTTTTTTGCGATTAAAACCCTCTGTAAACTCTTTAACTCCAAATCACAATCCTCGACGAACAAGGCCGCTGCGCAGTGAAACAAGTTAAGCGCGGTACTACCAGGGACGTATTGGGGGTCGAACTCGGAACTTCTTGCAGAGTGGGTGCTTTAGCAATACACCACTACCGCATGATACCACTTTTAAAAAACATAATTCCACACGATCAAAAAAAAGAAGGTTTGGTTTTTATGAAAATGAAGTTTATTGATAAAATTTGGGTTAATATTTAATCAATAAATTTGATTATTACTATATTACTTTTATTGTAAAATATATTTTATTCAGTTTATATAAAGGAAATGAATTATCAAATATGGATGCTACAATCGGAAGATAGTCCTTATAAATAATGACTTTCTGGTAGCATGATAACTGCATTATACAATTTAAAAATAAAAGTTCGACTTTTAAAGTAAGTTTTACACAAATAACTTAAATAAGGTATTTAGTAACAAATGTTATGATTTAAAAACTATTATTTTTCTTATTTTTCTTATGTTGTTTATTAAAGTGTCATTTTAACTAATTACTTCTATCTATATCTCGCATCTAGTATATCTGTCATAGCTCTTTTTATTGCATTCTATTGATCAATTATAACTCCTAATATATTGAATTGGTTTATCATTTTAAGTTTTATCTTTAGAATTGAAGAATAAGAAAAGGTCTAATTTTTTAAAGATAGTGTTTGTAAAGGCAACAAAGAAATGATGGAAACAGCCAGAAAGTTCAGCCACACAATGTTTTGTGCAAAATGTGACACTAAGAAAACGTTTCAGTATTTGACAAAAAGATGCGGTGAGTCGCTTTGCCCAATAGTAGTGTCGTTCTCAGTCGCAAGAACCCTTTGTTTCCAAATTTTAATTGTTTTAATTTAAAGACATATTTCAAAAAAAAAATTGTTACTTATACTTACTAAAAAAGTATATAAATAATTACTATATATAATTAATAAACTGATGAAATTAAACGAATAAACATTTAATGAGTAAATAATGAAGCGCTGGTGCATTTAGATAAGGGTAAATTAACGGGACTACAAAAATTTTTAGAGATGTCTGAAAAATTATTTTAAGTTCAGATTCTACAGAATGTGTAAACATCTATGGCTTACATTGATTATTTTACGCTGTTTTATATGAGTTTCTTCGGTGTAAAATTGACGCGGACGCCAAAGTTAACTAAAATAATTAAAGTTATTCTAATTAACGAGTTAAGTGTTATTAAATTTTTTATTTTGTCAAACTGTTATAACTGATTTTCTTATTACGTTTTAACAACAGAAAGGAATTTTTCTAAAAACCTAAAGATGTTTAAATATGATAATTACTCATTTTTAATAATAGTATTTACGACTATTTCTTTTTATTTATGTTGTTTTCTACTATTTACATTTTATTCTGATTATAACTATGGTGATGTTTTTTGTTGTAAAAACTTGAATGCGGTTCTCACACTTTTTTTTTTTTATATACTTTTCAGTTTGAAATAAAGGAATAACTTTGGAAGGAATTTATAATGTAGTTAAATATGTTTTTTTTATTCAAAAAAAATTATTTTATAACAAATAGGAAATATTTTTATATAATATATAGGAAATAATTTTGTATAAAAAATAGGAAATATATTTATATAATAAATAGGAAATATATTTATATGACAAACAAGAAATATTTTTAATAGCAATTGCATTTATAAAAAATTTCTTGTTTATTTGAACATATTATTTCGTTTTAGTATCGCTGAAGGTTTTGACTTTTAATTGATTCTTTAATCAAAAATCCTACTTGGTAGTACTACTACTTGCAATTTCTATTTAGTGAACTTAATGTGAAGTTAGTGAAGCTTAATCAAGTATAATAAAAAAAATTATTACTATTAAAACATTTACTTGATCAAAGTTACTTTATTTTTCTCAAGTTTTTAATGGACTTTTAAAGTCCATTAAAAACTTGAGAAAAAATGGAATTTTAAAGTAGATATTACTTGTTCTAACATATTCCTGAAAAAAACTTATTCATCCGAGTAAAAAAACTTGTTCATAGAGTAATAGACAAATTATTGATCCAAATAATGAACAAATATACTTTTAAGTATAATCACACTTATGTTAGAATTATATTTAAATTATACTTGAGTTTAGAAATATGTACTCGTGAAAAGTTTAATTTTCTTGCATAAACTTTCAAGTATTAACAAGTAATATTATCTAGTTAAGATAATACAAAAGGTAGTACAAAATAGTTTTACAAAAGATTTAAGAGAAAAATCTGCTGATAAAAAAATAAAATTGATTAATCTGGTGGAACGATAATAATAACAATAATAGTAATTGAGTCAGCAATAAATATTTTCACTCATATTTTGGTTGTAAGTCTTTTATTGAGTCAGCAATGAATTTTTTCAACCATATTTAAGTTGTAAGCCTTTTAACTCCACGAGTTATGATCTGCTTAAACATGTTTTTATGATAAAGCACAACCAAAATTGTCATCCACATCAATCATCGGAAATAAAACGTCATAAAATTTTATGATATTTTGATTTGTGTAATCTTTTTTCTTTTGAAGAATTTTAATTTTAGCACCAATAAAATGTCAAAGAATTTATTTGTCAAAGAACTTATTTGAATAATCTTCTTATGATTAAAACAAGGAGTTTCATTTTTAACATGAAAATTAATAATATACTACAAAAAAAATTTGCATTTGCTGTAAGTAAATATTTTGAATGTTTGCAAAATATTTACTTAAAGATACAAATAAAAGTATTAAACACAATACTTTTTTTCTTCCTGCATCTTTGTTGAAAAATGTAAAGTATGTATAAGTATGTAAGTATGTAAAGTATTAAACCAACTTGACAAAACTGATTTTGGAAACCAAAACAAACTTTTTCTTCACGTCTGCATTTTATATTTTTGTTATGCAGTTTATTTAACTCGTAAAATACACTTTGTTTATTAAGTAATTATCATTATTATTATTTGATTTATTTAATTGATTATTTAGGGGCAGTAAAGAAAGGCTTAGACCTCGTGAATACCATTTAATGATGTAGCTACCCTCCTTAATAAAAATTTTGTGACAAAAATGAGATTTTGAGAGCTTAAACGTTATCTTCTAAAAGTATTAAATTGCATTTTGTCATGACTTAATATTATGCTACATTGTTAACTCACGCTATGTTATTTAAAACAAGCTTTTACATAAATCGTAAAGTTGTATGTTAACTACGTAAAGTAGTTGTTTTGTTTCTCCTAAAACACTTTGGAAATTGACCAATAATATTTAAACACTTTGGAAGATTGACCAATAATATTTAAATAAAAGGTTTAACTCCTTATTTGAACTCCAGACGTCCAACGCACAAATCACTGCGCAATTGCTTGCTACATGTGGATTGATTAAAACATGTATTCAATACTAAATTGATTTTATCTGTTTTAAAAATAAATTCTATAAAAAAATGATTATAACATTTTTGTAAAAGTTTTTTTAAGAATTCTAAAAAATGATGCAGTCTTAACTAAAGGTTTACATAAATCATAATTTTTAAACAGTTATATAATTTTTAAATATCATAATTTTTAAATATCATAATTTTTAAACAGTTTTTAATATTTTTTGATAACTTTTATATATCGAATCTAAATAAACCAAATTCTGGAATCAATATAAATTTTCCACTGTTAATAATACTAAGGAGAAAAAATTTAACCTAATCAACCATTAATTAAGCATTATTATAAAATTATAACCGTAATCAACATGATATTTTATGATATAAAAATAATACAATAAACAGTTTAAGAAATAGTAACTAAAATTATTTGAAAGCTATAAATTCTAAGTAATTAAGGGAGGAGGAGAGGGGGGGAGGGAACATGTGTTGATAGGATTTAAATAATTCGTTTTAGATCGGTTAAACTTTCAAAACATATAAAAGTATCGTTTTACTGAGTTAACTGTGTCCATTCGCTAACTAATTTGTAACATTTACTGACGTAATGTTTAATTTTAATCTTAATGTTTAATTTTAACCATTGGAATTCATGGCGGCATTTTAATCTTATACAAAGTAACTTCCCGCCATTATTTTATTGTTCTATCAACGCGGATAAAAAGCTATTGAAATAGCATTAGTTTATGAATTTATTTATAGTTAAAAGATATCAACCATTAAATTTATTAGCAAAATACTAAAACGGAGGAGATTCACAACATTTACATTTTTAAAATCAACATAAAGTAAATATAACACAGAAAAATGAAGGAAGAAAAAGATCATTCTACAGCAGTTTCTATTTCACCAACATTTTTAGAGGAAGGTATATGGTATTTAAAATTTTATCAACCTTACCCTAACCGCAGTAATCTCATTTACAGTTTGTACCAAACCAACGTTGTAAATTTTTAAATTTTAGTTATCATTTTTTTATTCTTTTTATTAATAAGTTTTAATTTTATTTTTGATTTAATTTTTTTATAGAGTCATTCTTAAATGAAGAAACATTTCCTCATCTTGTCGTCGCTAAAGGATATGGTATATATTTTTAATTAATAACGTTAGCTTGATAAAATTAATACTATGTGTTAGTAAACATAATCCAAAGTGTTTGTTAGAATAATTTAATACGTTTGTTTAACTTTGGAATAAAACTGAGAACATTAATATAAACAAGTATGAATGTAGAATTTAAAAACTTCCATTCAAAGAAAAAGAAATTCTTTAACTAAATTCTTTTTAACTAAAAACATTCGAAACACAACTGTCCCATTAAAAAATTTAATATCATAAAAAATTTAATATCCATGTTTTGGTACCCTATAAAATGCAGCCCAAATAAATACAAAAATTTCAAAAAAATAGCTTTTTATTTACTACTACTAATAAACTTTTCGCCGTATATATATATATATATATATATATATATATATATATATATATATATATATATATATATATATATACATATATATATATATAATACATTTTAAATTATTCGTATATATATATTAGGCTTATTATTAACATTTGTTGAGCATTCTTAATTGTATTTTAACTTTCCGTGTAAAAGTGGAAACTAATAATTTCACTTACTCGTTGAAAAATATACCTATACTAGATGAAAAAAGTTATACTATTTCTATGATTGAAAAAGTTGAGCATTGTGTCAAAAGAATTCGTTGGAATTGAGCCTAACTAAAAGCAAAAACAGATGCCGTATTTAGTAATAACCAAGGTAATGATAATTATGGGTTTTAAAAAAAAATTACTCCACCTTTTATTATATGATTCGGAAAAAAAATGAAAATTTTTCAATTCGGAAAAAAATTTCAGCATATAAATAACGAATTTCAAAAAGAATTAATGTTAGATGTTAAAAAAATTAAATCAAACCCTACTAATTTGATTTTCGCTGATAAACCAACTCACAACAAAAAAAAACTTTTACCCGACAATATTACTGGTTCTTATGAAAAAGCCCCTTAAATTTGAAAAATGCATTTAATTTAGAAGCCCAAGGCTAAAAAACCCATCGCTAAAAAAATAAACCTTGAAAATATAAATGAATTAACTGCCCCTGGCCAAGCTTTTATAACACTTAAAGCTTGGGTAGGGGCAAAAACTTAAACATTTTTTTTAAACACTTAATAAACTAAATTTTCACAACAAACTTCCTTGGGGTTATTGGTTCCCTCAAAAAGGGAGATTAGCCATGTTAAAGGACATGAAATTGGCCATGTTGGCCATGTAAGCAAAATTAAATTAAACAAAATTAATAAAATACTTAGAAATCAAATTTACAACAGTGGAAAGTTAACACTGATGTTATAAACTGGTTCTCTATAATCTTAAGTTTATTTAAGATTATGGAGAACCAGTTTATAATCTCAGTTTAAAGTTCTCCATAATTTTAAATAAACTGGCTCTCCATAATCTTAAATAAAAATGACTTTTATTTAATTTGACGTTTTTTACCCCTCAATAAGATATTTTAGATAAAACAATTGAATTTGCAAAAATCCATTCAGTTATTCCAGAAGAGACAATACGTATAATATAACATTGCAAAAAAACCAAACTTTTTTTGTAAGGAAACTTGAAAAAAAGAAAAAAAAAATTTGATGTAACGATTGTCCATTATGATGGAGCAGAAACTTGTGAATTTGTTAGATTATGTATTTTAGATTTATTAAGTAACATAAATAATATTAAAGGTTTAGACCTTTATCGTGATGATGGTTTGATGGTAATGCATAAAATATCAGGTCCACAGCTTGATAAAATTAGAAAATTTTTTGAAATTATTGGTTTTCAAATCGAAATAAGCATAAATTCAAAAACTGTTAATTTTCTCGATGTCACATTTAACCTCTCTGAAAATTCATATGTCTTTCAAAAAACCAAATGACGAATTATTACATATTAATAGTAGCCTAAATCATCCACACCAAGTTCTAAAATAAATCTTAATTTCAATTAATAACAGGCTACACCAAAACTCCTCTGTTGAAAATGTATTCATCCTCTAAACTAATTTATGAAGATGACTTTAAAAAAAGTGGATTTCAAAGCTTTGAACTAAAATTTGATCCAGAAAATAAGAAAGCAAAAAAACGAAAAAGAACTAGAAATGTAACTTAGCTCCCCCAATTTAGCAAAAATGTTTCCACTAACATAGTAAAAGTGTTTTTATAAACACTTTTACTTTTTTTAAAATTGATTGATAAACACTTCACGTCCTCTAATAAATTACATAAAATTTTAAATCGTAATATAATTAAAGTTAGCTACAATTGCATTAAAATTATGGAAAGAATTATAAAAGTTTGCAATAACGCTTTACTAAACAAACAAAAAACCCTAAATGAAAAAATAACAGAAAATTGTAGTTGTAAACAAAAAAATAATTATCAATGAGTGGAAAATGTTCGAAATGGATTTCTAAATGCAGGCGTGAAAATAAGTTTCTCCTAAAAAAACTATAAAAGTAAGTGTGCTCAAAAATAATTATAACAAACCCCCCTTTTAAAAATATTTATATATATATAAATATATTTATATATATAAATATAAATATATTTATATATATATAAATATAAATATATTTATATATATATAAATATATCTATATACATATAAATATATTTATATATATATAAATATATTTATATATAAAAATATAAACATATTTATATATATATAAATATATTTATATAAATATAAAAAAAAACTTAGAAAAACTTGACTGCTGTGATTTAATTTTTCCTAGTTGATAGTCGTTCCTGGTATTTTCCAGAAAATGATATAAGAAATCTGAAAAAACGCTTGGTAGAAGATTGTTTTTATATTTATACATAAAAATTAATATCTGTAATGTGTTAAGTTTCTCAATATCTCAATATCTAGAATTTATATATATATATATAAATATATATATATAATATATATATATATATATATATATATATATGTGTGTGTGTTTATATAAATATAAATATAATATATATATATATAAATATATATATATATATTTAAATATATATAAATATATTTATATAAATATTTTTATATATAAATAAATATATTTATATATATAAATATAAATATATATTTATAAATATATTTATATATATATATATAAATATATTTATATATATGTATAAATATAAAAATATTTATATATATATAAGTATAAATATATTTATATATATATAAATATAAATATATTTATATATATTAATATAAATAAATTTATATATATATAAAGATATTTATGTATATATAAATATAAATATATATATATATATATACAAATATAAATATATTTATATATATAGAGAGATATATTTATATAAATATATTTATATTATATATATATACTTTTTTTTTTTTAAGATGCCCCAAGAAGTCCTAACGGTCTTGTCACAGAGCACCGCGGAAGTGCATTAAATCCTTACCGTGACGCGAAAATATGTCCAGAGCGCGTTTCGAACCTGGACATATTTTCTTTACTTAAGCTTGTTTACTTCTGCTCATATATATATATATATATATATATATATATATATATATATATATATATATATATATATATATATATATATATATATATATATATATATATATATATATATATTTATATATATATATACATATATATATATATATATATATATATATATATATATATATATATATATATATATATATATATATATATATATATATATATATATATATATGTCTATATATGTATGAGCAGAAGAAAATAATTCTAAAGAATTCCTTTTATAATAGTGTCAATATTTTTTACAAATGTGTGAAAATTTACAGCAGTTAAGACATTATAACTTCCTGTAATTTAATTTTTGGTATAAATTAAAGTTTATTAATTGTAAAGTTAGGCGGAAATATAAACTATTTTATGCGTAAGTATCAATTATTTTATGCGGAAGTATAAAATAATTCAATTTACACCATGTATTTTAAGAAAAAACTAAAAAATGCGGAAATTTTGACATATAAATTAGAAAAAATAGAGTAAAACCGGGTAAAACCGCACACTTAACAATAATAATTAAATAACTTTTTTATTCTTTATTTTTTCATTTTTTTTTTTTATTAGATAGGTAATAAAAAACTGCATTTGATAACATAAATATATGTTAAAAAAATAATAATGAAATTATCGAAAATATTAAATGTAAAGAAAAAAAATTGTGCGGCATTCTAATAAAACTAGACACTTGAGAAAACATTGAAATTTTTTAATTTTAACTTTTTTTTATTATTATTTTTTAACTCAACTTATATTTAAGAAACTATATTAAAGTTTTTACATTTTTTGCAACAAAAAAATTTAGCGAATTCTCGCATTGCAACATTTCTGTGTTTAACTGTACTCTAGACATTTTACATTTTGCAAATTTTAATCGTTTGGTTGCTGGTACTTGTTCTTCATTATTGTTTTGCTGAAGTTGCTCAGCATTGCTATGTTAAGGCATTTGAGTACTTGGCATAGAGAGTTTAAGTTTAGCAACCACCATGGCTTCTTTTGTTGCTTTTTCTTTATCTTTTTGTTAATTTTGCTAAGTTATACTGTAAATAAAGCAATTATTTACAGTATAATGAATTTTTTCATTGTTGCTAGTAAGTTTAAATGCACGTCTTGTCCCTTTTCGACGCACTACGGTTGCTTTGCCTTGATCACCTGAAAAACCATTTTCATCGCAATTCCAAATAAGTGACCCAGAAGTTATACCAGTCTGTTGATATTGCTTGGCGACGCATTCAAAATAACGATCAATTATTTCTAGCGTACAAGTAGCGGCTCTTTTAGATATTAAGTTATCCATTTTTCTTGATGAAATTTCTTTTGACTATCTCTTCATAAAGGCATAAAACCAGTCTTTACCAGGCTTGGCATTTTTGAATAAGTGCAACTGATCTTTGCGTTTAAGTTAGCCATATACAAATTCTAGGATTTCATTTCGTTAAACCATAACCCCAGTCATCAAGTAATTGGAACGCATGCACCATCAATCTTTCTGTTTCATTTGAGAGTACTAATGTTGTACCTGAGCCATGTTAGCCTTTGTTGTTGTTGTTATTTTTGAGATCTTTGAGCGTTGAGACTGGAACGCCACGTTTGAATACAGCTTTCCTCAGTGATATTTTCTTTTTCCTATATATCAGTTAATGCCTATAAATCAACTAAAAAAATAATTTTTTCAGTTGACATGTTAAAGTGAATTGAGTGATCGATGATTATATTGAGAAATAATATAATAATTGGTTTTTAATAAGTAAGAGATATTATATTAACAAATAACATTATAGTTCATTTTTAATTAAACCGGAATTAACACTTAGTTAATAAGATAAAGATAGGCGCTTAGTCACTTGGAAAAAACTAAACTAAGTAATTAATCGAGCGTGCGGTTTTATCAGAAAAAGAGTTTTTTTACTTTTTTGATTTTTTATTTAACTTTTTGTTCAAGCTGCATAAAAAGTATATCAGAATTGAAATTAAACTTCCAAAAAAAAAGTGCTAAAAATTTTTTTATATCAGTTTCGGTTCAAGCGCTATTTGCAAAGATAAAAAATATATAAAAATTTTTGAAAAGTTGAATAAAAAAAGAAAAAAATGGAGTTGAATCGGCATATAACTTTATCAATTCGGATAGAGAAGATAGTTTTGTATTTAAATCTATATTTATTTTTTTCATAGCCATATCCATTTAGTTTTTATTTTATAATTTCGATCAATTTGCGGAATGGTTTAATTCAGTTTTACTTTACAATTTTTATTGATAATCATAATCATAAGAAAATCAAAATAAGAAAATATAAAATTAAAGTAAGAAATTTAAAAACTTATTAAATGAGCTCAATCCTTGAGTTTGAAATGGCTGCAAACTAGCTTATAATTTAACTTTGCTTAATAAACTTTAAAAAAACCTATACTTTCTTATTTTGATTTTTTGATTTTAATTTATATTTCCGCATAAAGTAGCTTATATTTCTACATAAAATCATTTATACTTCCGCATAATTTAATTTATATTTCCGCATCACCCTGTAAAATCTCAAAGCTGTAAGTTAGCATGCACTGTTGATATCACAAATTTTATTGATGTAGATTGGTGCAAAGAATAGCAACAAATCCATAAAAAAAGAAATTCAATGTAATTATATAAAAAAAGCAATTCAATGTTATCATACTTTTGAGAGCGATGTAGATGATTGTACTGAGAATAAAACTATTAAATCTAAAATTGGTGATTTTCTCAAGCAAGAAAATTACAGCAACTTTTAAAAAAGTATTGCTGAGGCAACAAAGCAATGACACCATTGCTAAGACAACCATGAAATACTGAGCATGTTAATCATTAGAAAAGTTTCACTTCGTTTTTATTTGTGCAATGTTATATCATTACAAAATACACAAATAAAATGTTTAAAACAAAAATTGGTTTTAACACTCTTTGGTGAATACGCCAGGTCATCTTCTTTAAGTCTTCATGGTTTCTTTTTATAATTTCTAGACAAACGTTATCGCTGGTCCATCAGGTATTATACTAACAAAAAGACCAATCAAAATTGGATGTGATCTGTTGGACCAACAGATCTTGTGGAGATCTGTTGAGCATTTCAAAGTTGAATCTAAATTTGATAAAGATATGCTGATATAAACTATAAATGCCTCAGATCAAAGTTTTTTTTTTATTTAGAATCTAATTACATTAAACTGACCCATAAACGTCAAAATTCATAATCTGTTTCAATAATTATCTCAGCATTGATAAGTTTTTAATCAACAAATGTCAATTGTCTGATTATTTGTTTAAATCAGACAGTTTTTTAGAATGTATTGAATATAAGATTATTACCTTATAAAATAAAATTAATAGAGGAAGTACTGAACAATATGCTTTATATTTTTTATATTATCTGTTTTTATTTTCTACATTATCTGTTTTTATTTTTGATATCAGGTAATAGGAAATGTTTTTTAGAAATTTCTGTATTAAAAAATAGATGATAGATCTGTTTTTGTTGTGTTTGTAAAGACAAAAATGTCTATCTTTGAATAGAAATAATTTATTGATTCAATTGATCAAAGACTTTGTAGGCACAGAATTCAGTTTTAACATAAACTTTCATCCGACTGGAACTTGTGGAGACTCTAAGACAAACCTATATTTTACAGAAAGGTAAGGCAATCAGTAAGACTCTTAATACTTGGTTAAATGGTTGTCATCAAAAAATGTTAACTTAAGAGTGGTAGAAATTGTTTGTTGTACTGACCTATCTATGCTAGTAACGGAAGTCTGTTCCTTCAAAAAATTGGTTCTTTTAATTCAAGTTGGTAATGATGGAGGACAAGATATTTAAAAATTGCTATAAACATGGTTGACTCATCAGCATCATATTTTTAACCAAGGAACCAGAAGAACACAGGGGTTAACAAAGTAATCCTACTAGACATAGTATGATTACTTTGTTAACCTCAGTGTGAGGAAAATCATCACAATCTGAAATACTTTTCCAACTCTTTTAAAATGATTTTGATCCAAAACCTCAAACTCATCGTTATCTCAAACACCACCAGCTTATATTATTCCTTAATTCAACGAAGTAAAGTTACTTCGTTGAATTAAGATGCAACTTATATTTTATATGAAGAATAAAAAAAGTTTTTTTTAAATATAAAAGTTAAAAATACTCATGGTGCTATTGTGATAAACCAATGGATGAGAAAGAAGTTAAAAATATTTTTGTATCACTAGCAGATGAATTCAGAAAGTGCCAATTTGATGGCGAACGTTCTACACAGGCACAAACGTTACAAAAATATTATCAATCTGTTAGATGCTAAATTGACTGATGAAATTATCGACATAATTCAATTACCTTAATACCATATTTATGAACACCATGTACTTTTGATCTCCTTTTTACTTACACCATGTATTTTAAGATCTCCTTTTTACATACACCATGTATTTTAAAGTCTCCTTTTTACTTATAAAAAAATATCCATTATTATAAGAACCTAAGAACTATGGTTGTTGAATGCAGATTAATGAAATTGTTAGAAAATTTTTAGGGACAAATTTATATTAAAAAAATACAATATCTTTTGTAACTAATTATAATATTATAAATTATAATATTAATATAGTTTATACTATAATACAGTATAATAATACTTATAAATTAGTAAATAATAATACTGTTTGCGACATGTTTGAACTTTATATTTAAGATTTATGTTTTTTTTTTGTGTGTCTATAGAAGCGGAACATATTTTTATAGAGGCGGAACATATTTTTATAGAGGCGGAACATATTTTTATAGAGGTGGAACATATTTTTATAGAGGCGGAACATATTTTTATAGAGGCGGAACATATTTTTATAGAGGCGGAACATATTTTTGCACTTCAAAAATATTTTTTTCGGAAAATTTCAACTATTATTGCGCTGATATTTCATTTCATCAAATTATATTTCGGCACTTGAAAGAAAAGACCGTATAAAGGTTTTTGAACCCAGAGTTGTTAACAAGGTCAAAAGTAGCCAATGCCACATGTTACAAGAGCAATGCCAAGGACAAGGTCAAGGCCAAAGAGTTCTAAGGTCAAGGCCAAGAATAAGAGTTTCAAGGCCAAGGCCTAGACAAACATTTTTAAGACCAAAGACTTAAATTTTTTCCTTACACACTAAAAAAAAAAGTAGAAATTTCTATACAAGGTAGGATATGTGATATACTTTTAGTAAGGTGTAGTTTTCTACCTTTTAAGGTAGAAAGCAGTATGACAAATGATCGTTTTTAATATAATTTTTTACCTTAAAAGGTAGAAAATTATTCGTTACTAAGGGTATATCACATATCCTACCCTAAGGTAGAAATTTCTTCCTTTTTTTTAGAATGCACGTCAAGGCCAATTATTAACAAAACTGTAGGTAACAATTGCTGTGACAATAAAACCAAATATTGTAAAAATAAACCAAGGTTATGCGCAGAATTCAACGAAGTCAATAAGATAATATTCTTGTATGTATATATGAAAGCTGAAAAAAAAAATACATAAAAATAAAGAAGGAAAAATTTTATTTCTTTAATTTTATAAATTTTTATTTTGAAGGCCAAGACCAAAACAATCAAGGCCAAAATTTTCAAGGCCAAGACCAAGGTCAAGGAAAGCAGTTAACGACCAAAGACAAGGCCTTAATTTTTGGCGTTAAGACAAGGCCGAGGCAAAGGCCAAGGACTAACAACTCTGATTAAACCCCCTTATTATTTTAACGTTTTACATTAAAAAAAAAAAAACATAAAATAAATAAAAATAAAGTTCTACTTTTTTTTTTAACGGTTTCTATTTTAAGTCAACCTACTGACATAAAATAGAAACCGTTACAAAGCACGGCTTAAAAATCTTAAAGTAACTTCAAGTGAAATAAAACTACTTTAAAAGCGCTGTGACGAGATTTATCGTATTTTAACTGAAACAATTGGTTTTTAAAACCAGATACAATTTTCAAAAAGACTCAAAAAACAAATTTTATACTATAAAAATAGCTAATAGTAGCTTGAACATTGTAGAAAATTTCACTCTCAAATTCATGATGCTTAAATTGGCCTAGCGAGAGACTAAAAAGACCTATTGGGGTACAATAGTTTTTGTGGTGCATCCGCTTGTATACAATGTCTGCTGTATTTTTAATCT
Organism: Hydra vulgaris; assembly: GCF_038396675.1. Lineage (NCBI taxonomy): Eukaryota > Metazoa > Cnidaria > Hydrozoa > Anthoathecata > Hydridae > Hydra > Hydra vulgaris. The sequence goes on from NC_088933.1 coordinate 18,619,969, forward strand.
AAATAAAGTTATTCATGCAACCCAAATAATTTATTTCAAGACTTTAGTCAATTTTGCAAAAATATTATAAGCTACTTTCTTTTTACAGGCTTGTCCACTGGATTGGCAGGTCAACCAAACATATTTACTCTTGATGCTCGCCAAGCAGGTTGTGGAGACTTTGATGTAGTTATTAATGGAGAATCTCGTGCCTCTATTGAATACATTGAAGAAGAAGAAGCTTTTTTTAAGATAAAGTATCAGGTAGTTTCTCCTGGCGATTATATTATAGAAGTTAAATACGCAGAGAAGCACATTCCAGGTTGTTTTTTTTTTGTTTGAAATTTTAATTTTTAAAACATTATAGTAATAAAATTAAAAAATAATTTTCGTATAAAGTAAAACAAATTGGAAAAAAAAGCTTTTGTTGGTAGATTTTAATCTTAAAAAAACTTTACATTAAAATTTGTGTATTCTTCTATTAAAAAATTGGTACTTTTATTGAAAATCTTGTTGTTATTTTTATTCAAACAGACTATATTCTACATGCTGAAGTTACAGTGTTAGCTGCAAAGCTATAATATATAGCTTTTTATAAGTCGTAATAAAACTGCATTGTATAAAGTTTAACTATTCTCTTTAACGAATTAGAAACAACTTGATAATTAGTCTTGTATTTTAAAAAATAAGACTAAAGCAAACAATTTTGTAAATAAAAAAAGTGGCCTAAAAGTTGCAATGAATCAAGTTAGTCGCTAGCTCATTTAACACGGGGTAAGTTGTTTCTATGCAATTACAATTCTTTTTGATGCATTAATTAGTGACTCCTTTTTTGCCCAAATTTACCTCACTTCTCTAACAAATCAGATTGATTAATTTTCATACTTATTGAAAATAGTTTTTTTTTTGTAATTGTGGTAAAGTCCATAATAGATTTGATCATCTTGATTGAAGTGTAATGAGTTATGAAGTTTCATCAAGGTTATACTTTGAGTGATAAAGTGTCTATCCAAAAATCCATTTTCTTAGCATCAATAAATATCTCAGCATTGATAAGTTTATTTCTTTTTTTTAATGCGTTTTTGCTACTCCTTGAAAATAGCTGTTAGCAACTTAATAGGCTAAACTTCATGCAATAGAATCTTCCTTTTTCAAAACACTTCTTCCTATATTATCTTTTTTATGTTGATTACTTTTTTTTATATAAGTTTATTTTTGCTTGAATCTCACTGAAACTTTTTTTTCCACTCTGTAGTCACAAGCTTTTATATATTACTAGCAGTAAGCAACCCGTAATACGGGTTATTAGTAATTAAATCATTGCTTATAGTTAACGACGAAAAAAGACTACATTAACATCGTTAAGTTCTTTTTAAAATCTGTTACACACAACAGGTATCATAAAAAGAAAGTCAAGTAAAGCCTGCCAACACCTAAAAAAAGAAATGAAAAATAATTACAATTTTTAACTACAAAAGTATCATTTGCATTTTATTGTTAGTAGAATATAACAGATAATAATATAACAGAAAATACAAAGAATTAAAAAAATAGCTATAACAGCCCAGCTCTATCAACACAAAACACAAAAACAATAGCGCATAGCATAAAATATTTGTATGCACAAATTATAGACATTGCTATGTCTCTGCAAAATAATTAAAAAAGAAAAGATTATAAAAAGGCTAGACAACTTAACGAAAAAACACGGCTAAATAACACCACAAATTATTAAGATATTTTATCGACTAAAAGACATGAACTAAAAAGATTTTATTTACTACAATATTGAACAGCTATGGTTAAACAATTTGAATAATTATATCATAAAATTTCATATCATTAAATTTACAAAATTAAAACCATGTTTCAACAGTAAGCAAACTAATCAAGTGATGACAAAGGCAACTAAAAGACAGAACATAATTATGCTTGAATTTATAAAAGAATTTAAAATCATTTTAATTTAAAACTGTTATCAACTGTTACTATAAATAATAAAATTTTTAGTATTGTTCTAAAGTGTTTAAAATCAAATAAACAAACATTAACACTGCTTGACACTGAATTCTGGCAAGTAAGTTTTCTGCTTGCCGAGCAGCATATTTTACATTTCAACAATGACTAATTTCAACTTGCCAAACTCGATCTCTTTCATTTGGACAACAATTATTTTTGCCTATTAGAATTTACACAAATAAATTCTTCGCCTATTAATAGCCATTTCAATTTCACTATATTCTTTAAACATACTACCAGTTGTATTACTATTGTTACAATTGGATAATAAATAAATGTAAAAGAATCTTACAAATTGTAATCTTTTCTAATTAAAGACTATATTTTATCTTAAGAATAATTGAAATCCATGTCTTTTTTAAAGTATATAAACAGAAAAGCAATAATATAAACAGAAAAGTAAAAAACCTGGAACAAACATTTTTTAAATTAAAACTACTATATTTAAACAAATTAAATTAAATAAAGCTCTAGGACTTCCTACATTGTTGATGGCAAAACTACAACACGTCCTGGTCTAATATTATGATCATTTTCAAGGTTGTTTACATGTTTGTGTAAGGTATCATACTGCTCGCTTCTCTGTTTAGGTTAATTGTCTAACTGAAAGTCTATAATTGTAATACTGAGATAATGTAACATGATTTCTAACCAATGTAGCACATTCAGGGTTGTGAACCATTTGATTATGCCTACCAGCATCAACCCTTTGAAACAAATAGAGAATAAACCATAGGATCTAAGCTGGCAGACATACTTGATATAGTTTTAAGAGGATGACCTCTTGGGTAAATAACAACTTCCCTAACTAAGAATATAAAATATACATAGATATAGAGAAATATAAAATATATTGAAATAAACGCAAACTTATGTTTACAAACTTACATGATCACAAACAACAGTCTTATTTTATTTAACTTTTCATATTAAATACATAAATAAAATTTTATTCTCATTATTCTTTTTACAAAAAATAATCTTAATCTATAAATAAGAAAATGAATTGAACTTACTAAAAAAGCCATCAGCTCCTCTTAACTGCTCTAGAAAATAAAAAAATACTTGCTTAAAATGTTCTAAAAAGACTAACGACAAAACTGAAACAGTTTACTAAAAAAGAAACATTGTACTAAAAAAACTATTTTAACACTCATTTTAGTTCTAACTTCTTCTAAAAAATGAAAACAGGCTATAAAAATTAGAAAAATAAAAACAACCAACAACAAACAAACGATTATTTAAATTTTTATTTTAAACAATGAACATCAATTCTTCTTGAAAATAAAAATATAACAGCTCTAATTTGCTCACTGAAACTTACTCGAAAGACCGCATGGAATATATAACCGCGCATAAAAAAGTCTAGAAACTAATTGAAAACTAAGAAATAGAGTATTTTACGGAATACAGAACCGTAATTAACAATACGAACAATAGGCGTAACTATGCGCACTAATAATATTAATTGCGCTATTAATATTTAGATAGTATATATTTTTCATTTATTTTATACATTACAAGCACAATTAACGTCGAAACAACGTTGAAAAACCATTAATATTTATGGTCGAAAAATGGTTGATTTTTGGTTAAAATGGAAACGCAAATCGACGTTGAAACCAAACTTTAGATCAACGTTAAAAACAATCCAAAAATCAACATTAGATTAACATTGGTTTAGCGTTGATTCAACTTACTTATATACGAGTTTATAAACCTCAAAAAGCTTTTTGCGCCGTGACTCTTTTAATCTGAAAAAACATTTATTCTTTGTACAATATTGTGTTGTTGTGAGTAAAAAAATATATTCTTCATAAACATATCATAGCTGTCATAGTACAATATCTTATGCTAATGTACTGCACGTCTTGTTCTTAATTGTTACAGCTTTCAATTATTGTTATTATTATTAGTTAATTATATATTATAGTACTAACTGTTGTTATAGTATTACAAATAACCTGCCCTGTACCATTTTTTTAACGCAGGTAACTAAATTATAGAAATTGAAAAGCAATTGTTGAAAGCAAATAAAACCAAAAAATTAATTTATACATTTTTAGAACAAAAACTTATATAAAATTAAAATTATTTTCAAAACCATCATGAAAAAATCATGATGTTGTTATCTTCATCATTAATATCAAATTCAAATGTACTTTTATCGCCTTCTGTCATCAGACTAATTTTGATTTGATGCATGTTTTCCACTATCCAATCAATATGGTGCAAACTTCGAACAGTCTAAATTATGTCTTTGTGCATTGTCTTTTTATTTGAGAGCATCGGGTAACTGCATGTAAATAAAAACGTCTTTAAAGTAAGGTTCATTTGTCCATTTTAAAAGTATTATTATGCTTCACATTGTTCACAAGCGAATGTGAACATTAAGGGAACAATAGTGGGAAAAAAAACTCATTACTAATCCGTGCCTAATTTACTTCATTATTGACCAAGATATCAACCTTTTTGGATAAAGGTATATCATACATCAACGCACATACACACACATAACACAAACCTTGGAGGCTGTTATACATCGCTTAAGTCAAACGTTCGTTTAGTCGAACCATTTTCTTTGGTTCTAGAGGGTCAAGATATCTGTAATTAACTGTATTTATATATACATATATATATATATCAGTTTGGTAAGTTTAAGATTTTTCTAGCATTGTTTTAGTAGATATTTACTTGAAATTAATGTATTATCACTCAACTACATATCGTGCCGAAACGTGGAGCTAATACTGAGAATAAATTAATTAGATTTAGTTATAATTATAATTAGCAGTGCTAATTAGGATTAATTCATCTTAATTAGCTTTAATTAACAATTTTTTGGAACTTTTTAAGTTTTATTGTGTTTCTAAACATTTACTGTTGTTAAATAATGATTAAAATCATGTTTTCTTTCATTAAACAAACATTTTATTATTTTTGTATTATAATTTTGCAGAACATTGTGTATGCTCAGTTGATAGCATAAGAATCTGATACATAAGAAGCTATCAACTCAGCAACAACTGAAGATCATTGTTATGATTAAACAAGGCATTTCTTACAGAGATATTGCTAAGCAAATAAAAATTGGACTGTCAACTGTTACCAGAACAGCCAGAAAAGAGAAAACAGGATCAGCTTTTGGTTCGGGCGAATTTGTCCAATCATTTCGCCACGGCTTCATATCTTGCAAGCTACATGGGGAAAAACCATGAAGTTCATCTGGCAGCAAGGACAGTTAGAAAACGCCAGCAGCAAGCTTGTTTGAACGGGAGAATTACTGTGGAGAAACCTTTATTGCGACCTGATAACATCACGAAAAGAAGAGCATTCACGAAGATGCACAAAACCTGGACTGTCGCACAATGGAATAAAGTATTATGGAGTGATGAAAGTACCTTTACTGTTTTCTGTGGAGCTAAAAGAGCTTATGTGAGGAGAAGAGTTGGTGAACGATTTAGTCCTCTGTGTGTAGCTCCCACAGTAAAGCATGGAGGAGGCTCTCTTATGGTATGGGGTTGCATGTCAGGATCAGGTGTAGATCATTTATATCGTTGTACGGTCACAGTAAACCAGCATAAATATTTGGAAATATTAAAAACACAAATGAAACCATCAGCAAACAAATTTGGTAAAAACAAACCATTTTTCTTTCAACAGGACAATGCTCCTTGCCTTAAAGCTAAGAAAGTAATGGAATATCTCAAACATGCTCGTACCAATGCTATTGAATGGCCTCCACAAAGTCCTGACCTGAACCCCATTGAAAATTTGTGGGAGGAGCTCTTCAGAAAGGTACAGAAAACCAAACCCAGCAATCTCGATGATTTGTGGCAACATTTGCCATCTGCATGGCTAGCAATCACTGTTGATACCATCCAAAAGCTGGTACAGTCTGTGCCAAGACGTGTACAAGCCGTGCTCGATGTGCGTAGAAGGCATACAAAATACTTGTCTTTTAGTCAGAATTTCTTATGTTTTTTTAGTGGTGTTTATTACTGACAATGCAGAGTCATTTTTATTTCAATGTGGTGCTGTTTTATTTTATATCGTGCCAAACATGAATAAAATTCTCTTGTTTTTGTGGTCATGACTTTGTGCCACCACTGTGTGTGTATATATATATATATATATATATATATATATATATATATATATATATATATATATATATATATATATATATATATATATATATATATATATATATATATATAAATTAGTAAAAAACACATCTAACTTTTATCTTCTACTTTAAGTTTCACCATTGCTGGATCATCAGGAAGAGTTACTAAATCTAAAAAAAAATTCAATTTATAGAAAAAAATATTTTACAGGAAGTTATTAATTATTATAAAAAAAATTTTAATTACTATATTTTTTTGTTAATGGGAAGTTACAAAAAGTAATTATTAAATAATTTGATTTGGAATGGGGATAGTTTAATTTGGTCATTTGTTTTTATAATTTTTTAAGAGGTATTTATTTTTGTGCCTACATTTAGAAATTAATTCAGATTTTTTATTTAATAAATTTTCTTGATTTAAATGAGTAATTATTTCAAATTTTTCTTGCTAACATAGCATACATTTTTTGGAAATGTTATTATAGGCAGGGCAGATTTTAGAATAGACCATTGTAAATTAAAATTTTTATTTTTTTCTTTTAAATCCCAAATATATTTTGACAGCATAGTCTCTTGAATATTTTTTGTGTTTAAACGATTGTTTGTGGTTGGCATAATGTTTTTTCCATTCCCCTTGGTTAAGCCAATATATTGTTTATCAGGGTTATTTTGTGAGGAAACAATGCACTTGTAAATTACCTGCCTATAATAACATTTCCAAAAAATGTATGCTATGTTTGCAAAAAAAATTTGAAATAATTACTCATCCAAATCAAGAAAATTTATTAAATAAAAAATCTGAATTAATTTCTAAATGTAGGCACGAAAATAAATACCTCTTAAAAAATTATAAAAACAAATGACCAAATTAAACTATCCCCATTCCAAAGAAAATTATTTAATAATTACTTTTTGTAACTTCCCGTTAACAAAAAATATAGTAATTAAAAAAATTTTAATAATAATTTATAACTTCCTGTAAAATATTTTTTTCTATAAATTGAATTTTTTTTAGATTTAGTAACTCTTCCTGATGATCCAGCAATGGTGATTTTTAAATGATGATCTCTAATTCACCTTTTATATATAAAATATGCAAGGTAAAGTATTGTACACAATGTAAAAAGACTTTTTAAAAACTCGTGTATAATGCAAATTCTTATAAATTATCGTAAAATTATGTAAAATTTTACAAAAATTTATTTTATTTTCATAACATAAAATCTTTTAATTTTTTACTTTTATTACATTAATACTTTTATTAAAAGTTTTTGAGGGACTTTCCCACGCACAAATCTATAAGATAAAATGATATTAGGCTTCACCTAAAACGCAGAAAATGGAAAATGGAAATTAAAACGCAGAAAAAGGCGCGGAATTTTTTTTTTTGAAAATCTGTTTGCCTGCCCTATCCCTCAGTCAATGTAGCGGCATCCGTTGCGAGTCAGACTATAAGATAGTCGATCTAGCAGCACTCCGTTGCGAATTTGGCTATAAGATAGTCGATGTAGCTGCATACCGTTGTAAGTCAGGCTATAGATAGTCGATGTATATTTCCGGAATTTTCCGCACCGTTTCCTGCGTTTCATATTATATAACTAGATGTCTAACTTCGATCCGAAAAGTGAAGCCGCTTTTTGTCCTTTTTACAATCGGCGGATTAAATTTGTAAGCAAATATTTTTAACTTTTCTTTTCTTAAATGAGGTAAATATATTTTAAATTTAAGTACTATTTACCTAAAAGTGTTAAGCGGAAATTAGAATACTTGTAAAATAATAATTTATGATTCCCTCATTCATTTTCGATTAAAAAGGGAATAAAGTTTTTTAGTAAAACGATGGAAACGATGGACTACTGTTATAAAAAAAAAAAAGCGGCTTCATTTTTTATCCAATAAAATCCTGCAAGTAAGACATCTAGTTATATAAATTATCATTGGTAAAAAATATCAAATTTTATTTTCATACCGAATTATTAGTACATTTGCATAGGCAAACTTGAATTTAATTTCAACGTTTATTTTAACTATTCAAATTTCAACGTTATTTTAGCGTTAATTCAACGTTTTTTTTCATCGTTTCATTTTTAACTAAAAATAAACGTTGAATTAACGTTGAAATTTTCAACGTTTTTTTTAACGTTGAACTAACATTGAAATAACGTTGAAATTTAGATCGTGATTTTTCAACCATATATCAACCATTATGTGCCTGCTGGGAGTATATATATATTTTATACATTAAGACAGCTTTTAAAAGCTGCTAATTTTTTAAAATATTGTATCATGTCTGTGTTTTATGTATCAAAACATGGTACCATGTTTTATTTAAATAACCACTTGTCTTGATATGCTGTAAAAACCATTGTATTTTAATCAAAATGTACTGAATTTTATAATGTTGAAGTTATTGTTAACTCGAAAATATTATTATTTTTTTTTTTTTCTTCAGGAAGTCCGTTTGCTGCAAAAATATTAGATCCAAACGTCGAAGAATCACATCGAAGAAACGTCGAAGATCGCGTTTTAAATCAGATAGATTTGAGAAACCGATCAGAAAGTAATAATTCAAATGGATCCGATGCTCATGCATCAACAAGCGATATTTGCAAAAGCACTACCAATTTACCTATTGAAGCACAGGTTCATACCCCATCTGGAAAAATAACCTTTGGTAAAATTGCCAAAAAAATCAATGGTGAATACGCGATAAATTTTCCTCGTGAAGAAGAGGGAACGTATAAAGTTATTTTAATAAATAAGAAAACGAACTCAATACTTCCAGGATCTCCCTACGAAGTCGTTGTTAAAAGAAAACTCTGTTCAAATACTTTAACTATTGCAAATATTGGTGAAGCAAACTGCTTCAGTATTTTTGGAACAAAAGGTTTGGACTTAAGAAATTTATGTGTTGCGGTGGTGGGTCAGGCGGGAATGAAACTAAGAGTTTTTCAAAACGATGCAGACTCTATTGATATTTTGTATGAAGTGAAACGAGCTGGCATCTATTTATTTCATATACACGATAACAGCCGACATTTACCAGGTAGTCCTTTTAGTGTTAAAATCAACAAAAAAAATATATGGAAAGAAAATACCGACGATATAGAATTAATAACTTACACCGTCACTATCTGGCATGGATGTGATGTAAAACGACAAACCCTATCAACAAAAATGGTTACTCCTACTGGTAAAATTATTGCACATACTGTTACTCGTCTCGGTCGGTTTCTAATGGAGTTGAAATTTATGCCATTAGAAAACGGTCGATATACTCTATATATTCAATTTTCAGATAATATTATACATACCTTTCATATTGAAGTAACAAATTCCCGATATAGTAAAGATTTGTTTATTGTGTCAGGAGAAGGAAAGTATACAGGTATATTAAATCAACCTAACGAAGTTTATATTGAATCAATTGTTGCCTTAAAAGGATTATTTTCTGTAGAAATAGATGGTCCAGATAAAGTAAATATTGTTCAAAATCATAAAGATGATGGAAAAATATTTATAACTTATATTGCTCAAAAATCAGGAAATTATTTACTATCAGTTAAATACAATGGTTTTCACATAGGAGGTAGTCCGTTTCATATTGTAATGTTAGAGGAAAACTTTATTCGAAAACAGTCACTTGCAATTAAAGCACCATCCAAAGTATCTGATCCACTTTTATGCCGCGCTTTTGGATTAGGTCTTAAAGAGGCCTGTGCTGCAGTTTCAAGCACATTTACAGTAGATGTTGTCAATGCTGGCAATGGGACACTTATGGCTGGTTTTGAAGAAAATAAGTTTGTGCGAAATGAAATTGTATGTAAATATATAGGAGATGGCATTTACGAAGTTCAATACAAAATTGACAAACCAGGATGCTATTCACTTTCTGTATTATGGAATGGAAATAATATATCTGGAAGTCCATTTAAAGTAAACGTTAAATCTTAATTTCAAGTTTGATAAAATAAACTACTTAGTTGTTATTTAGAATAAGATATTTATATATTTTTTAACATTAGATTTATAACCAAAACCTGTTAAATTTTTTATTGAGTAAAAACTTTTTTTTAAAAAAAGTTTTTACTCATAACCAGATACAATAAAAAATTTTTATGCCTGGTTTTATGCCAAATGTTTTTAAAGAACCATGAATAACCATCAGTTGAGTTGAAAAGCAAATTTTATTATGTAAAGTATTGCAATTATTATACTTTAATATTTTGTTTAAAAATCATTCTAAACATTTAAATTCTCCTGTATGTAGCAAACAGTTTTGCGTTATATCGGGTAATAAAATGTTTACTGAAAGAAGTTAACAAAACAAAAATTTTGGATAAATGCTGTGGCGTAACTAGAGGGAGCACAACTCGCATAGCGGGGGGTCCCGGAGCTGAGGGGGCAATTGTTGAGATTTACAAATCTTACTTACATTCCTTACATTTTTAATTTTTTAAACAAACAATAAAAATAAGAATTTTTTCTTTTTATAATACTAATGGCATTTATAAGTTCAACTTAATATTAGACAATCGGGTGGCCTACGCACAGTGTTGGAAATAATTTATTTTTAAAAAATGTCCACCAAAAACGATTTGCATTTTCAAAACTACTATAAGTTATAAGCTTCTTACAATTATAATCTAAATTTCAAAAATATTATGTTATGGCCTTAAAAAAAAACGGGGTTTAACATGCCTGTTATGGATTTTTGGTGTTCTTAATAGGTAACTTTCAGAGGATGCGCAAGCTTTAGTCAAATGAGAATGTTTTACTAAAACTTAGTATGATAGGAGTTTTAGAACAATATTAACTAGAAAATACAGGCCTCACACTTCCAAATGTAAAAGATGAAGAAAAAAATATTAAAGTATCAAGTAAAGTTTACAACACCTCTATTTGGGATCGATGTTGGCTTTACAAGGCCATAACCTTTAAACGTTAAAATATTATCACGTCGATATTTACATTATAGGGTTGCCATTTCGTTCCTCTGTTTAATATACTTCTTTTTGGCCGCAAGAAAATTTGTTAACAAATATTATGGACGTTTTTTTATTTATTGCAGTTGTTAAAAAAACATTTCACAAACAGTTTAGTATTGCTCAGGTTGTTTCAAATTTTTAAACAAAAATTTTTACTAAGATAATAGAGCCTTTGAATAATTTGGTTTCAAAAGGAAAACAACAGAAGTTGAAAAAGGATTAGAAACGACAGAAGTTGAAATAGGAACTGTGACATTGAACTGAACAAGTTCTTTTTTAAATTTGTTTTAAGCAATGAACAGCTTTAGTAAATATCTCTAAAAACCTAATGGCATCTATAATAAACAAAAACTTTAGAAATACTGGAAACTAAGAAAAAAGTATTATTCTGAGTAAACCATATAAATTCTCAAAAATTGGAGAAGGCATTCAAACTCAATACCTGGATGCAAATTTCTTTTAAAATATACGAGATGCTGAACTTTAATGCTTAAAAGCATTGAAAAGAAAATTTTAAGAACAAGCAGATAAAATCAATTTTATTATCTAAAGTTGGGAGCCAAAGTTTGCATGTTTAAAAGCTGAAAAGGAAGAGATTTATTAGAAAAGTATTTAAAGACAAATTAGTAGGAAAAGATGGTTTTTTAAATGATTATTTTGATGTAACAGAAATGAATTTTGAAAAAGATTTCAGACAGTTTATTGTGAAAACATTTAAGGGCTTGCTAAATTTTTTTTAAACTTTTAAAAAAGGTTTAGGTTTTAGGAAAGAATATGTAAAAATACAAAGACGGAGGCGTAGATAAATTGTTTATTATTTGCTAACTAAAAATATGACTGAATCTTATTCCAATCTTGTAAAAATTCTCGCTGTTTCGAAACAAAACATTTTATAATACTTGTATATTATAATTGCAGCACCATTTTTGAGAAACCAACTTTGAGAAAAACCAAATTTTTTTAAAACTATGTATATATGGTTCTCAGAATTTTCTCAGAAAAACTTCGCTATATGATATAAGAGATGCCCTTTAAGTAACAATAGAAAAGAAATGCAAGATTTTTAAACTTACGGTGAGCTCAGAACACCGAGAAGTATCCGTTTCTCAACTTATAATTTCAAAGCCGTTTATTTCGATTTAAAATAAAAATCCAAGCTTTCAACTGCATCTTATATTATTCTTTAACCTTCCACTTTTTGATCTGTATTTACTTAGTGGAAATACAAATAGAATTTACTGGCTATTTAACAGTCTTGAACAATATTCGTAATCCGCGTTATAATTTCAAAAATTTTGGCAAACCAATGGATTCAGAGTGTAGATTTGTGTGTATATATATATATATATATATATATATATATATATATATATATATATATATATATATATATATATATATATATATATATATATATATATATACAGATCAGTATCAATGGTTTAATGATGCTCAAAAACCTCATTTTCCAGTATGTTTTTAAAAACAGCCGTTTCCAGTTTATCCAATTTTTTTGTTTTTCCAGCAGAGTGAACTCCTTGTACATATAAACATTTATTAATGTTGTTTAAACCATTCTCTAGCTACCGTTGACTAATTTTAAAATTTTTTGATGTTCAAAATAGGTAACATCTAGAAATAATATAATCTCGGAGTAATATTACTTTAAAATTAGGGCCCCAAAATCCATTACTTGTAAAGGGGACGGGAATTGGATTTAAAGAAAAAATACAGTACAATCTCTCTAATTCGAATCTTCTTAATTCGAAAACCTCCATAATTCGATTGAATGCAAAGTCACCGTGAAACACGCTTAAGAAACTCTTGCGTTTAACTTTCTATAATTCGAATTTCTATAATTCGAAAACCTCCACAATTTGAATAGATTTTTCTCTCCGTAAATCGAACTTTTTTAATTTCTGACGTGCAAAAAGCTCGCTAAACCGTCAAAATCTTTTTTCAAATTTCGAGTGTTGCGAGTTTTTGAAAAACGATTAGTGTAAATTATCTTCTACTTTAAAAGAAAAATCATGGCATCAAAGAGACATAAAGAAAACAATTTAAAGCGGAAATAAAAAACTCTAATGGAATTGAAGAAAGGAAAAACAAATAAAGAGGTTTCGAAAATTTTTAATATTCCACCAAACACTCTTTCAACCTGGAAAAAGAATAAAGATAAGATCTTTGACGCTTTTTGTCAAGGAAATTTGACTAAACGGGTGAAAGTTAATTTGTATTACCTAGTAAACAAAGCTGTACTTAAATGGTTCAAAGGAATGAGAGCTGATAATGTACCTTTTAGTGGCTTGCTGGTAAAATAAAAAGCTTTATATTTTGCGATAGAGTTATGCATCAAAAATTTTCAAGCTTCGGAAGGATGGTTAGACTAATTTAAGAAAAAGCAAACTAATTTTGAGATAATTTAACAAAGGCTCTTAAGATAAGATATAAATCGTGTCTTTGACATAAATTTACTAGCGCATAAAAGACAATCTACAATTACTGACTCTTTTTTTTCAAATTTAAAGGTTTAAAACACATAATATGTATTGCTTTTAGGCCTAAGAATTACTATTTGTTTGATTTCTAAAATCAACTTTCTATAATTCGAAAATCTCTATAATTCGAATTTTATGGGGAAAAATAAAAATTCAAATTAAATAGATTGTACTGTAATCCAAAAAATAATTAAAACTAATTTATTTCATTTTTATTCGGAGAAATAATAATTTAACGTTCAAAAGTTATGATCTCGTAGTGTAAAAACACTCTCCCCTTGGAATTGGGGGTTTGATAAGGTAGTTTAATATACTTTTTTTTTTTTAACTTTTACATTTGGAACCCAAATTTTGTTTAATATTGTTTCGAGGCTTTGATCATCGTAATTTTTTATAAAAAATTCTCATTAGACTAGTAAACCCTGGTTTACTAGTCAAATGGAAAAAAATTGCCTTATATTAAAGAAAATAATAAATTGATTTCAAAATACAATTTTTTCAAAATACATTTTAGCGCTCAAAAAATATGGATATAAAAACAACGTTTGCATTAAAAATTTGGAATTTTTGCGTGTGCTCATCATTCTCATAAATCCAGAATTCGACATAAACAAGTGAGTAAATATTTTACATTAATTGGATGCCTATAAAACAAGGCAACAAATAGGGTTTGCTTAAATTGCTGGATACATTCTCCACAAAACCAAAACTGATAAGGCTGAAAAAAAAATTTTTAATTTTAAAAAGAACAATCGGGAAAATGTCAAAACTTTCTGATGATACATTGTGTCAGTAAGTGGATTTCTGTAACATTTTACAAAACTTGGCTTTACCGGCATAGTTCGTCAAAAATCAATACCCAAATATTTTAACTTTTTTCCACAAGTTACCATAATTAATAGAGCAGAATTCGACTTCTGAATGTTTGTGAAAAATTTAAGAATATTTTAATGTTAATTAGAATTCAGATAATTAAGATCACTAAAAAATAATAAAAAAACTGAAGAATAAGAATAAAAAAACTGAAGAATAAAAAAACTGAATAAATAAAATAAATTATTTTGTTTCCAGTTTAAAATACAAGATTTAATTAAAAGAATCAACAATAAAGTTTCTATTATATCTATTGCTTTAATCTATATTTACATTCGAAATAAATAAGAATTTTTTGTATACAGACTTCAAATACCGTTTTTAACTCTCACCTTCATTCAATCCAACCTGTTTTATAGACTTCCACGTTCTTTGACTTCATACCATGTTCGTGAATATCAACCGTTTCATGGGCTTTGGGATTCAAATTATCGAATGCGTTTCTTTTTCAATTGCGCAGCGCAGTCAGGACAGTACCATTTTCCTTTTGGAGCGTCCGTTAATCCAACACAACCATAGTGAAACCATTCAACAGGGCACTTAATATTATTAGAAAAACAAAAATTGAAACTATAAAAACAATCAAACACTTTATAAAAAAGTATTGTAAACTTACAGCGCTATTGTCGCAGCCAACCATTTCACCATAGGATACCTGAAAGTTAAAAAGTATAAATCGTTTCAGTTTAAACAACTAATAATCTTACATAAATTAAATATACAAAAAATGTTATATGCAAGTTGTTGTTTAATTTAAAATAAACTTTGTATTAAATAAATAAAAAGCTTTTTTAAAACCTTTATTTCTATTTAGTTGCTTCTATTTCTAAATTTTCAGCCATAAAAAAAACAACTAAAAAAATTGTGAAACCGATAAAAGCATAATTATAAGCTAGGAAGCTTTAAATGTGCAAAAAATTTTTCAAAATGTTTTACAGAAAGTAATTCTGAAAATTATAAACTATTGATATCGATAACTTTTATGAGATTATGAAAAATTGTTAAAAGCGATCGAAAAAAGGAAGACTTTTTGTCAAGACAGGAGTATAAAGTTTGCATCACCAAAAAGAACTACTTTAGATGAAATGTTATCGGGAAGATCATTTATGTAGATAAGAAACAAAACAGGACCAAGGATAAAACCTTGAGGGACCCCAGAGGTTTCTGGAAATGAAAAAGAGCCTTCGAGGATGACTTTAATAAAGCGGTTAGAAAGAAACAATATTATCAATATAAAAGTGATACATCAATGTTTTATGGTTAGGATCCATAGTTAAATGCTGCTCAGCAAAATTAATTGTACTGTTAAGAAGTTTTCAGTTATCAAAGGGTAGAAATTAACAATATCAAAAATAATTTATCACTGATGGAATTGAACCGATTTGTGGTACCTTGTGTTTTTTTCTACTGGTTAAGATGGAGTGTGTTAAGATGAATAAGTAAATTGATATGTAAGAATATGCCAAGGCCAAACATGACAGTTATAGTCTATCAACTTTTAATGTCATATTAAATTAAGAAAATGACATCATGGTAATCCTTCCGAACCACACATGTGTGGATTCCTGAACACTAAACATGTATTAAAAAAAAACAACTTAAAATTCAAAATAGGTACAGCCAAATTAAATTAGTCTCGCAAAAAACAAGGATTTCTGGTAAATTTTGCAAGAGATGAGAATCAACAGATTAAAAAATTTTTAAATACCACAAGTATTTGTAAATGCTAGATCGAAACAATTTAGTGATGATGATCTTCATTGCCTAATCTCCATTTTATAAACTAAAAACCAAATTAAAATTTTGTATCATATATTTCACCATGTATAAATATTTACACACTATGCACAAATATTGCATAAATATTATCTAGAAATATATTTTCAAAGAAATATACTTTTTTAAAAAGAAATATCTCATAGTAATTGTAAAAATTTTTTAATGTTTGATCATATTTTAAAATATGATAGTTCAAAGTATTTTTTAAATAACAATTAAAAATATCATTAAACATAAATTATATCTTAATTTAATAAAAAGTAAAAATAAATAAAAAATGAAAAAACTAAATCACTAAATAAAAAATAAAATATCGCTGATCACTTAAGAGAATATACTAGAATTAATAAAAGGAAAAACAACTCATGATTCAGGTTGGGTTGGGGCAGAAACAACTTAAGTATGATAGAGACCTATAATAACAACAAAAATATTTTTATTTTTTTATTTTTCTGTAAAAACTAAAAAACGCTTTAAAATATAAAGCAATAATAATTGTGTGTTTCAATTTATTGCATTGCGTTGCAATAAAGTTGTAATATATTGACTCATTAAAAACCATCTGTAGATGCAAGTTAAGTTGATGATTTGGACAATTAAAAAGTTAAGTTGATGACTTGGACAACTATATTTAGAAAGCTATAAACAAACTTTATTTGTTAAAGATTTTAAAAGAACATCAAGATAGAGAATCCAACCAATAGGTTTGAGGTTTAGGCAACCAATAGGTTTGATAAAAGAAGTAATTTAATGAATATTTGAAGATTATTTTTCTTTACAAAAACTTGGTAAACTATAAATTATTTTTATATTTTATTATATTTTTCATTAAGTAAATGAGTTTTTTGAATAGTTTTTCAGATTTTACAAGCCAGAAGAAAAATCTGTAAGTTGCATCAGTCAGAAAAACATAAAGATAAGGCATTCATGCTCAAAAGAAAACACTAGATAACAAAAGTTTTTTGAATACAAAGGAACAGTTAGAGCATGCAACTTTGCTGAATGATAAGTCATGATTACTTGATAACCTGTTATAAGACAATTACACCTTACTTGGTGGATGTAAGTTGAATAAACATTTTTCTGTAAAAATAACTCACATGAAGTAAATGCTCTAGCTTTCCAACTACAAGTTATTATCTCTTGTTACAAAAACACAATCTTATGTGACTTAACAAAACTGCATTTAACAACTCATTATTCAGCAAAACTGCATTTATTAGCTGTAACTGTTCATTGTTTACTATTTTCAAATATATAATATAAATACCAAAACAAAAACAAAAACAAAAAAAATAATATCAATACCTGATTACATAAGCAATATGTAGGCTCATTCGGATCAGGTACCCAATCTAGTGAAGGGCCAGCATGCTTTGTTTCTGATTGTGTTGAGGTTGGCTGGGATGAAGTAATACTTTTCTGACCTCTTAAATAAAATTTCAACAAAAACCATTTTATAAGCTACATATTTTTCAATATTTTATTGAAATGTAATTTTTTTGACAATATGTAATATTGTAAAATTTATTATAAAATTCCAAATTTATATTTGATTAATATATTTTTTATTCCAAATTTTACTTACTAATTATAAATTTTTATATTTAATACTTTTTTAAAATAAAACTTTGGAATTTTTATAACAAAAAAAGTTAAAATCTTTATTTAATTTAAAAATGCCAAAAAAAAAAAAAATTAAAACTTTCTGCTCCAAAAAAGTTAAAAATGTTTAACCAAAAAAGTTAAAAATATCTAACCAAAAAAAAGTTAAAAATATCTACTCAAAAAATTTCAATGATAGATTGTTCTGTAGAATTATTAGAAATATCTAGACAGTTTGTGTAGGCAGTCTAGTAATTCTACAAAACAATTTTTTAAATTTATTTTCAAACTATTTTCAGTCTTTATTTTACTTTATGTATGTTTATTATTGCTTTGTTCTTTTAAGAATATTAAACACTTTTTTTGTAACACATTTTAAATCATTCATGTATACACACACACATTTTTTATTTTCTATATTTAATGTTCTTGCTTTTTCCCAAATAATAACTTCTTTGCTAAAGGTTTTATGAAATGCTATTGCAGATTGATTAGGTTTTCTTTTGTCAATGCTCCTCTGATGTTGATGCATCTATGTCTTTACCCGCATTTTTGTTTAACTTATGTAAACTTTGGAACAGTTGCATTTTATTATATAGGTAACAGGCTGGCTCATACTAGATAGTTTTGGTTTGTTTTTAGATGTTAATAAAGATCTTATATATTTGGGTTTAATTTAAATATTGCTCTGTATCCTGATTTTTTGTGAAAGTTTTTGTAAGTTTGGGTCTGGTACCCATGGCAAAGATACTATAGGAAAATTATTGCACTCTGATAGAATTGTGTTTTATTTGTGTCTTTTTTGATAAAATTGGTGTGTAATATTCCTCAATTTCTTTTTATCGTACCTGTTTGCAATAAACATGTCAGTTTAAAAAATTTTTTGTCCTCATTTTCAAAACATTTTGTTTTGCAAAGGAGGTTTACTACAGATTGAGTAAGTTCTGTGAAGAAATCCTTTAAATGTAACAATCATAATCTGAATGTATGTATATATATATATATATATATATATATATATATATATATATATATATATATATATATATATATATATATATATATGTATATATATATATATATATATATATGTATATATATATATATATATATATATATGTATATATACATATATATATATATATATATGTATATATATACAGATATATATGTGTATATATATATGTATATATATACATGTATGTATATATATATGTATATATATTATATATATATATGTATATATATGTACATATATATGTATGTATATATATACATATATATATATATATATATATATATATATATATATATATATATATATATATATATATATATATATATATATTTATATATATGCGCTTGGCAAAATATTTTTTAAATTATTTCAAAAGAAATCAAATTTTTTATTTATATATTTGTTAGTTGATTTAACTAATTATATTTAACTAATTATATTTAACTATAATTATATTTAACTAATTATATATTTTTTATTTATATATTTGTTAGTTGATTTAACTAATTATATTGCTAGAATCTTAATTAGTAGTAGTTTAATCAATTAGACCTTGAAATGGAAGAAATCCCGATTTGACTATTTCTGGAATGAAAACTAACCTCAACAAAACAAATCAAACATTAATTTAAAAAAACAAATGAGAACAAAAGCATAGTAGAATACAGCAAAGTAAAGCGAAAAGAAATGGAACTGAGTGCAACAAGCAGAGTCTGTTTTAGACTTTTCTCTGCTCTTGCATTTATTTGCTACCAGCAAAGCCTCTGTCTGTTTGCGTGTTTGTGTTTGTGTGTGTGTAGACTTTAACAGCTTACTTAATCCTTTGAGAATACACAAGGAATTTACTAATATTTTTTTTTTTTTTTAAATATCTTCGCTTTCAACAAGGCTGCAAGCAGCCACTAATTAAAGTTGGAAGTTACTGAAAAAGAAAAGATGAAGATTGTAGAGCAAGATAACGATTGATGGACAACTTAAAAGATTGCAAATTATATGAATCAGGAAAGCAAGATGAAGGAAGCAAATTCCAAAGAACTGATGTTCGAGGAAAAAAACTAGACGAATAAGCGTTTTTGGAGCACTTAGGAACAGTCACAGAAGGAGAATGACACTTAATTGAATGATGAGTAGCACGAGAATGAATTTTAGTAGATGGCACAAGAGACGCTAGCTCTTTAGAGCAGTGCCCATTATAGTATTTGTAGAAAAGAGAAAGAGAAGCAACATTACGACGATGTGATAATGGTTGGAGGTTGGCTGCAAGAGCAGGTCCAACTATGTTTACAATGTGTTTTTGCAACTTGTCTAAAAGAGAAAGGGCATCATTAGAAGATGCGCCCCAGATATGGCAACAGTATTCCATACAAGGCCGGATTTGAGATTTATAGAGATAGAGAATAGAATCCGAAGTAAGAAAGTGACGAGCTCGATAAAGAGATGCAACCTTAGCAGATGCTAATTTTGCAACTGATTTGATATATGGTTTCCAAGAAAGATTGGAAGTAAGAGTTAATCCTAGAAGATGAAGAGTAGGTGACTCATCGAGTACATCACCGTTCATAAATATAGGAAGATCTAAATTATTCTGATAACGATTAGCTGAAAAAAATTGAGTTTTATCTGAATTATAGTTCACCAGCCACTGTGAGCCCCATGCTGTAGCAGAAGCGAGATCCTTTTCAAGCTCAAATGCCCCCTCCAAGCAATCAGAGGGTGTTGGTTTCTTATCACGACAAGAATAAATGGTAGTATCATCAGCAAACAATGCCATCTTAGATGTGAGAATATCTGGAAGATCGTTAATGTAAATTAAAAAGCGTATAGGGCCAAGGATAGAACCTTGAGGAACCCCTGAAGTTACAGAATAAGAAGAAAAGTGTTGTCCAGCGAGGATAACTTTTATGCTACGATTGGAATAGAAGGATTCAATGATCTTAAAAATGTTGCCGGATACACCATAAGAAGAAAGCTTATGGAGAAGACCAGCATGCCAAATTTTATCAAAAACTTTTGAAATGTCAAGAGCGATGGCCTTAATCTCTCCACCTTCATCTAATGCAAGATAAAACCTGTCAGTTATTACTATTAGCAAATCAGCTGTAGAACGAGAAGATCGAAATCCATATTGATGATCAGAAAGTAAGTTATTAGATTCAAGATGAGAAATTGTTTGTTAATTAAAGATTCAAAAACCTTGCTTATTATAGGACTTATGGGACGGTAGTTAGACAAATCAGATCACTCTCCAGAATTTTTGAAGATAGGGATAGCAGATACCGCTTTCCAGCAGGCTGGAAAACAAGACTCTGATAAGAACACTTGTTAAATAGTTTTGAGAGTATAGACGACAGCTCCAGAGAACACTTCTGCAAGACAATAACAGGTATGTTGTCCGGGCCACAAGCTGTAGAAGAGTATAGGCAGGAAATCACTTTAGATACAGATGCTGGAGTGATATGAATGTCAGGCAATGGATCAACCTGTTTGTTGACAAATCAGGTAGAATGTAACTAGTGGAATCAAGAGATGATATTGATGAAAAGTTTTTAGCAAACAATTCGGCTTTGTCTTTAGGTGAGGTGACAAAGTCTGAACCATACAAGAGAGGTGGAACTATAGATTTGCCCTTATTATTGATATTATTAAAGATTTTCCAGAAGTCACGAGAGTCTAATTTTTGAGATGAGATACGAGATTTCATGACCTGAGATTAGCGGGTTTTGGCGTTAGACAAAACCTTTTTACAATTGTTTCTTGCAGTAATAAACAGACGTCTGTTTTCTGGAGAATGGTTTTGCTGATAAATACGGAAGTAACAGTTTCGATTGGCAATTGCAGCAGCACAGTGTGAGGAAAACCATGGAGGAGAGTGAAGCTTGACCTGGAATCTTCGAGAGGGAATAAAAGATTCCATGCCAGCCTGAATCCACGAAGTTATGTAAGAAGCACATTTGTTGACAGGAAGACGAAAGATTTCTACCTAAGGGCCATCACGAAGAAAATCACGGAAAGAATCCCAGTCAGCTTTGCTGTAGTTGTAAGAGGTTCGATAATAGGGGGATTCAGGTGATGAAGAAGTATGAGATATTAGTTTTAGAGAGATCAAACTGTGATCAGAAGAACCTAAGGGTGAATGTGGAGAAACTGAGCACTGACTAGGATCAGAAACAAGACATAAGTTGAGTAGAGAAGGTAGATGATTCGGGTTGTCAGGAAAGCGAGTTGGAAAGTTGACTATTTGGGTTAGGGATTGAGAAAGGCAAAAGTTGTGGGCTTTAATGCCTGCAGAGTCACTGACACTAGAGCCAAGCCATTCAGAGTGGTGAGCATTAAAGTCACTTACAACAACTATATTAGCTAATGGATAAAGAGAGAGAGGGCTTGGTCAATATGATCAGAAATAACGTCAAAAAGAGTGCAGTCTTGAGATAAAGGAGAGCGATATAGAACAAAGAGAAAAGCAATAGAGTGAAGTGGTGCTAAACGAAAGCACATGAAAGAATAGTCTGTGGATTCAAACCTAGTTTCACGACAAATGGGTGAATTCTTACGAATGTAAATGCCCAGGCCAAGCATGTGACTATTGGAGTCTTTACAAATTGGAGGAAGATAACCATCAACACTAAGATCACAAGATGAGACAGCCGAACTCAAAGAGCAAGTAGGTCTGGTGAACTTTGCAAGAGATAAGATTCAACAGAAGAAAAGTTACTTCGAAGACCACGAATATTAGTGAATGATAGGTTTAGAGAACTTGGTGATGATGGTTTTTTGTGTTTTATAGTTTTTGGTACTTTATTCATTTTTAAATTAGATTGAAGAACTTGACTCAAAGCATAGATAGTACTCAGAACACCGTTTAATAGCCCAAGCAAATGCCTCATTACTACTAACAAACTCGAAGCCGTAACAAAGGGCTCCAAATGTGGCCTCCGCAATGCACACCAAAAGTACAAACAGGGACACCATCCATGCGCAACGTGGCACTGTTAATACTTTGATATTTTTCAGCTGTTGATGGAATCAGCCTCTCTGAGAGCTACCACAGTGTTCGGGAAACCTGACTACCAGCCGGCCTCAGAACCATAAAACTGAGCTTTAGAGCTGTACCCTCATTAGGAGACAATAGAATGAGTTGTCTAGTCATAAAAACAGAGACACAAGCAAAACCCATGCATTGAGTCAAGAAGATCCAACATTCAACATCCTAAACTGGAAACAATGTATTAAAAATACATCTGTGCCAGCCTAATAGATGAAGAAGGGGTGCGAGGCTGGTCAACAGATAGAATCTGTTTACCCCTTAAGTCTTTGCCTAGGAGGCCTTCTACAAGACAGTAGCCGGGTGCATTTAACATCTGCCCAAGATGAGTATTTTTATCGAGACACCATCTCTAGCCTTTACTCAACCAAGAGCCCCAAGGCAGGGGGTGTTTTAAATCGGACTTGGCATCTCCTAGCCTTTGTCTAAAAAGGTGTGTCCTACAAGGCAGCAGGACATGAAGCAGATTGTATTGGGTTACATGTTACCATATATAGTATATACATGTTACCATATACCATATATACATGTTACCATATATTATATAGGAGTATTAAACATTGACATAAAATTGAGTAGTAACATAGAAGGGGTTTTGAGAGTTTTTCTATGCTTTTAGTATAAAGTGCAAATGTATTGCAATATTTTAAATAAAAGTGTTCTGAATTCTAATTAGAGATAGCTGACATAGATAGGTCTTTATTAGTAGAATGTACATTTAAATTAAGTAATTAGTTTTAAAAAACTAATTTTCAAAATTTTAAGCTTTAGTCTCAAACCCTGAATTAAAATTTGTTTAAATTTTTGTTGATCTATGACTTTTAGTAAGAACATTTATAAAATATGTTTGGTTAATTTTAACTTAAAAATGACTAGACTGTAATCTGGCTGTAAAAAATTACAATAAGCTGGCTGTAAGAGAGCTGGGTATAAAAATGAAAGTAAGACTCTTAATAAACTAAATCTCTTTTTATAAACTTTTTTTTACAAAAAATTTTACTTTATTTTGAAAATTTATCAAACAAAACTTCTGATAACAGTTTTCACAATTTTTGTGAAAACTGTCATCTTGTTTTACCAGCACAATAAAGAGAGTCAACCTCAGCAGATACTAATTTTGCAATAGATTGTATACATGGTTTCCTTGAGAGGTCAGTGGTAAATGACAATCCAATAAGAGGTAAAGTAAAGAACTCATTAAGAATGTTGTCATTCATCAATACTAACAACAACATAACAACATTTGCAGTATGCATAATGTAATGTAGTTATGTGGGTCAAAGCGAACTCCAGAATTTAAAAAAAATAAAATCACAAATGCCATTGCTGCTGGATAATGTTTTCCTACCTGCTGGATAGCAGGTAGGAAAACATTATCCAGCAGGTAGGAAAACTTTATCCAGTAGGTAGGAAAACATTATCCAGCAGGTAGGAAAACAAGAACTTAAGAAGAAAAAGAAAAAAGTTAAGCACAAATTAAATATTTTAGAGAGAAAAAATTATTGTGAACACTTTTGCTTGACTGTGACAGGAATATTGTCTGGACCAAAAGCTATCTTATTAAGTATTAATTAATGAGACTTGACTTTGTTAATAACACTATCGACAATTTTCCTAAAATCTCTTTAACTATTATAATTAACTAGCTGTCAATGCAAAATACATGTGCTGGAAATGTATTTTGAAATGAAATTATACCTGAACTGCTCAAAAATACCTTGCCAAGGACTTTAATCTTTGATTGTACCATGCTGCATTAAAGCCACCCCTTTTAATCTTTACCATCAATCCCCCCCCCCCTTTTTTTTCACCATTTTTTTACCTCTTTCTCAAAAAAGTATTTGTGAACATCTCAATTTAAAGCACAATAAAGCACAATTTAAACAGTTTGCAGCACACAAAGTCTTCAATGTCTGATACATTGCATTATCTGTTAAGCAATTTCCAGCAATTATAATTTGGGGTCACTGTCAGTACTTGTGCTGGTTCACACCTGTTATAATTAGGTGAGACTGTTAATTTTGAAAATAAAGACAATGTATCTAAGGAGTCATCCATAAAGTATGCCAAGCTAAGTACATCATGGTAAATTTAACTTTAAAATAGAAGTAGGATATCATTGGCTCTCTTGCGCAGAGATTTTTAGAGTGATATAGGGTTTTTTATCGAATAAAATCTCTGTGCAAGAGTACAAATGATTTCCTACATCTATTAAAAAGTTAGATTTAGTGTGACTTACTTTATGGATGACACTATACTGGTTTTATACCAAATTGTTTGCTAATTTCACGCACAATGGCTCCAAGAAAATGCAAATAATATTCTTATCCCATGACCAGGCAATTCATCCAATTTAAAACTGTTGGATAAAATTGCGAGCAGATTTGTTTGAAAAAATATGAACATTAACTAGAATGAAATCGAAGATGATATTTTTATATATATACATTACCATCCATAATTATTTAAATAGTCATTCTTTTCGATATAAGATATAAAACTTTTACTTACTATTGGGAGAAAAACAGAAAATAAAATCTACCTGACTAACTATTAAGTTTTTTCCACATCTTATGCATCATTAGGCATTAGTTTTTCACATACTTTTAAATCATCCCATAAAAATCTGAGGAGAGAGATCTTGTGATTGGGGGGCTAAATCATTCTAGTCAATATTTGATCATTCTCAAGCTCAGTCAAATAACTTATACAATGTTTTGAAGAATACGTTTTAGATTAAAGCTTTAAGTCATTTTCTTCTAAAAAAAACAAATGGCTTCCCATTAACTCAACTCTCCAAAGGTATATCATGACTTTTTAAGTGTCCAAATAAACTAATTTTGTTAATATTGTCTGTTTTTACAGTCACCCTCTGTTTTTACAATGTCACCTGTAGCATTCTGACCACTCCTAATTCCGAACAGCCCACACCTTAACACTACATCCACGATGTTTTACAGTTAATAATACAAACTATTTTATCATACATTCAACAATTTTTTTTCAGACAAACAATCTTCTCTTGAATCTTCTCACATTTATAGTCATTGATGGTCTTTAATTTATGTAGTTTTGCCCACTTAAGCATTTTTATTATTCTTATGAAATTTATCAAAACACCTTTATGTTTTTTAAATTATTTAATAATGCTAAAATAAATATAAAAAAAAGTTAGATAAAATAATAACTTTAAAAAAAGTTAATGTCATTCAAATAATATAATATATATATATATATATATATATATATATATATATATATATATATATATATATATATATATATATATATATATATATATATATATATATATATATATATATATATATACTAAAATATGTCCATTATCAGTTATATACAACTTTAGCAACTGTTATATGTACATATATATATATATATATATATATATATATATATATATATATATATATATATATATATATATATATATATACATATAACAGTTGCTAAAGTTGTATATAACTGATAATGGACATATTTTAGTATGATGACATCGTACTAAAATAAGAATAGATAAGAGCTTTAGTGTATACATAAAATATAGGTTAAGGTTTGGGCTTTATGTATTGATTAGGCCAATTAATTTTTGCATAATCAACAAAAATCTTCTCACTCCTTTTTTTTCTTTCCCTAATTTTTGTTAGGATTTAGATATTGATTTCAAAAAATAAAAGCCTTAAGAATAATATAAACACTTAAATAAAAGATAATAAGTAAATAAGTTTTCAACAAACCTTCTTCCACTTTTCTGTATCCGAGCGGTACTAATAGCAGAAGCAGGTAATGTTGGAGTAGCTTTATGTGAAAAACTAGAACTTCCATTAGAGACATCAGTAAATAAAGATGAAGTAGTAGATGAAGTATTATTTGATGGGTTTTTGTTAGATGGAGCAATAAGCCCACTTAATGATAGGCTGTTAACTGAAAATAAATATTTAAGATATAAAAATAATATTATTAAAATAACTAAGAATCTAAATAATGTAGTGTGTTTGAAATAAACAATTTATAAAAAACATTTAAAAAAAAGTTGGTATATTTTAATAATTTTTTTATTATTTTATAACATCTTAAACTAGTGTTGAATTAAATCTTTAAGAAAAAAATTTCATTTTTGACTAATATCTTTTATACTATTAGTCAAAAACGGAATTAGGGTTAGCATTCGGCAATGCCAAGCTAACTGCTAAACTAGAAATGTTTTAAGTCGGCAAAAAATTGCCGACCTCATTTTTCCTAATTCTGAGGACTGAACACACTGTATTTAAAACACATTTAGAGAAGAAACTTGTAGCATGGGTCCACATCTCTGGTATCTCTGTGTTGTTTATTTGTGCAAAATTCTTGTTCCTCAAGGTTCATGTTTTGGAGTTAGGAGTGTATAAATTTAAAAAAATCAAAAATATGCTAAATAATAAAACTTTGCTTTTTTCCAAGAATTTTTTTTCATTCAAACTATTTTTGGATGAATTAATCATTAGTTGTTACTTTTGCAAGTCATTACAAAAGAATAACCAGATTTCATGAGATGAGGCTCTAGCAAATTTTTAAAACAATGATTCATTTGCATTTTAGTTTTCAGTGGCCAACTTTATTACAAATCTTATTTATTGACAAAAAAAATTTTATTTTGTGATGAAGTCGTTGAGATGACATAACCATGAATCTAATAGAACAAAATCTGCCAGTTCAGTTGGTAATGTGATATCTTCTTTAGAAGGGAACTGGGGCTTTCCAAAACCTGTCCCATATCATTCTCTTGGGGATGTAACAAGTGCGGCTGGTTGAATTTCAAGCAACCGGTCGGCCAGCAGATGTTTCTCAGCGTATAGTGTAAAATGGCTAAATAGAGCCAGAAGCACCATTTCTGCAGTTAGATACCGCAAATGGCGCTGAAATGCATGTATGGCACTCTTTGTAATATTAGCATTTACTGCTTCATATTGCAAAAGTTTGCAAAAGAGTGCTATAGACATGTCACAAATACAACAAAATCATATTTTTTTTGGACTTGGTGGGCGCTTGTAATACTCCCTTGAGGAAGATTGTTAATAGGCTGTTGCAACAGGTATATTTTTATAGAATAGATTAGTTTGGCCATCCATCTTGCCATGTGTAATGTACCCGGTCTGTTAAAGGTGATAACACTGTCTTCTGTATCCTCTGTGTCTAAGAATAGTGTGCATAGAAAAAGAAACTCCTTGTAATCATCATGTCTCAGTTTAAACCTAGCTTGAGTAGCCCTCAGAACTTCAGAGCTGCATGACAAAAGAAATGTTTTGGATTCTTGACTGTAAGACTTCATTGAGTCAAAGCGTGTTAGAGATGATTTCTTAAACTTTTTGCCTATAAGACTAAAGTTCTTTCAGAATTTTGAAAAAAGAACTACATCAGTCGATCTGGAAGTCTCAATTTTTAGATCTTCAAACTTATGTGAAAACTTCCCTAATAAGATGACGACAGCCAGACCATAGCAAGGCTTTACCAAGTCTTTGTTGGATTGTCACACATGCTGCAGAAATGTGGCCTGTGCTTGAAGTGGTTGTGTCAAATGTCATGTTGACAATTGACTCTGTACAACGTCAGGAACTTAACAGTTCAAGTGTTAGATTAGCTATTTTGTTGCCTGAGCTTTCTTTGCCACATGGATATATTGGAATGCCAAGTAGCTTCAAATTTTCTGCATTTCCAACCACTACACAAAGCCATTCTTAAGACGCGTTCTTATCAGTTAAAGAAATCATCAATTTTGAGTCCCAATGAAGAGTTGCCAAGTCTGGTGCAACCCATTGTTCTAAATAGTCTTCTGCCAATTGCTGAACAATTTTTCTCTGGGATCTGTCTGCAGTAGCATAAGAAGTAGACACATTAGAACTGTTGCCCTGTGACTCTTCAATCAAAGCTGCTGTAAATGTTGCTTGTTGAGCTGCAGGCATATTCAAGTGATTGCTAAAGCAACAAGTCTGGGATGTTTCAATATATCATGAGGAATAAATGCAGATGTCCTAGTGTGTGAGGAACAGTGATGGCATCTTTTACTTGTCTTCGGAGTCTCAAAATTCATGTCACATTCACCTTCATCGCTAATATCTAATAGGCTTTGAGTTGCTCTCTGTTTCTCTTTAACAGCTCTTCTCTGTGCCAATTGCTTTCGCACTTTACGTTGAATCTTTCACATAGTGAATTTTTTCCACTCTGGCTAGCTGATGTAGAAAAGCTTATTGCGAATGCTGAAGATATAGTATTTCTCCTTTCACATAGCATTTATCCTGCTTACAACTGATGTATTTGACCTGTGTTCCTTTGGTATCGCCCTAGGTTTAGCATTTTCCTTTAGCAGTTGTATGATGTGTTCACAAGCTTTGAGTTCTGAAATCATTGGAATATTTGCTTTGCCATAAAATACCACTAGTTGGTTCAATACTAGTCTTGCTGCTTCCCATTGAAAACGGTTTACGTTAGTGATTTTATTTGAAACATTTGTGTGGTATATCATGCAACGAGTACTTTACGTCTGGTTGGAAGGCAGGCACCAGTGATCACTGCATCTTCAGGCGAAATAGCTTCACATAAACCAAATATTGCAAGGGATTTCCTTGTACCTTTGGATTGTGAATTGGAAGGAGATACCATTACAGGTCATACTACTGAAAAAATAGGTAAGTTACAGTTAAGGTAAGTAGTGATATTTGAAGGTAAAAAAACCACCACAAGTACCACTAGCCATTAAAAGTAAGTTGGTAAATAATAATGAGAAGTTATTTAATGCTACTAAATTTCCCTATTATCACTCATGCTATGAAAAATGATAAAAATTAGTAAATATGTAAAATTTTTATTATACAATTAAACAAGATAGTTGCTTACAAACTGATATATTCAAAATAACAGGAAAAAATTCCAGATTTTTCTCTCATAAGGAAGTCCAAAAATATTTAATTCAGTCAAATGCAGACAGCAAGGATATAATAATCAAAGATATAGTATTATTAAACTAAATTAACATTATTTCAAACTTGAACATGAAAAACTGTTGAAAAAATTAATAACAGTTTAAAGTCTATGATAGGTAAATATGAATTTTTCAAATGACTGGAGGACCGCCTAAATGTTAATATAAGTAAGAAATATTTTATATTATACCATTTTGGCCCAAAAGTAAACTTTTTTAAATGGGTACAAGGATATTTAAAAACCTTGGGGTGTTTGATGCACCCTAATATATATATATATATATATATATATATATATATATATATATATATATATATATATATATATGCATATATATATATATGCATATATATATATATTTATATATATATATATATATATATATATATATATATATATATATATATATATATATATACAGGGTCATCCCAAGGAAGGAGTAGGAGGGGGGGGGGGGAAGCTGCCCCAGGCGCCGCGGCCTATGGGGCGCCGTGCTGAACTTTTTTTTTAGCCGTCTTCAGAACTTCATAAAATATCTTTACTATTTAAAACCTTGGATGCCCAACATTTTTAGTCATTGACTTTAATGGATATTTCAGGTTGTGTACATATGCAAAGACCTTAGGTCCCGAGAAAAAGTTTCTTTTTTACTTTTTAGTCCATTCCAAAAATGTTGCTTTTTTAAAAATTTCTTTAAATATATTATATATTTATTTACTTTTTTAGTCCATTTAAAAATTGTTTTTTTTTAAATTTCAATCAGTGTATTTTTTTACGATTTCTTTTATTTACACTAAACTAAAGTTTGTTTTGATAAGTTTTTTTAACAATTTCTTTTATTTACGTTAAAATAAAGTTTTTTTTGCGTTGTTTATTTTAATTACTTTTTTAAAATAATTTTGATTATTAATGCTGAACTCATGTTTGTTTTGGGCTGATAATAAAATAAATAAACCGACAGGACAACTGACATTATGAAGAGTTTATGTTTCCAGAAACGAAAACAAAGTTTTACACTGTTAATTTGAATATTTTTTTATAAAAAATGTTAAAAAACCTATAAGGTTCTCAGAGAAAAAAAGTTTGCCAAGGACTCTGAAGCAGCCCATGAAGCTGTTCTAAGTAAAGTGCCAAAACTAACACATTCTTTTCATTCTCCAAGTTCTTTACAACCTTGTGAATCAAACATTTTGTGTGATAAAAAATCCTTAAAATCATCTTGTGAGACCTCCACTCTGTCTCAATCTAACAAAGAGGAAGATAATGCGAGTAACTGTCTGTTGTATAGTTCAACATCTTCAACTAGTTTTGCTAGAAATACATCAACTTGGACATTTGTAGCCAAAAATCTCAAAAAGCATAAAAAAAAAAACAAAGAACCTGAATGTAACTTAAAGCCTATAATAGTTAAAACAGATGATAGTTTTACAATTACAAAAGATTTTTCGCACAGAAGTGACACTTGCAGATTCTTATTTAATGAACCGTCCACTTGGCCGAACGGCTGGATGTAAGAGAGAGACTGCATCATCAAAGTGAATCCAATACTTTTCTTGAAGAGCAATAAAAATTATCCTAAAACCAAAAAACGCTATTTCTCAAATGAATTCCAATACGAGGTAGCAAGAAATGACGAACAAGTAAGAGGAGATGGCTTATATACTCTCCTTCTCATCTGTTTGACCCAACTACAAATTCATATTTTGGGAAAAAAGAACGTTTCGACAACTGGAAAAAGTTCACGAAGCAAGTATAAAGACATCTCCATCTCATTTCAGGTGTTATGACAAGTGGATTGAAATAACAATCAAGATAAAAATTGAATAAGCTGTTCATCAAGGTCTTATCCAACAAATTAACAATAAAACAGAACAGTGGAAAAGCATTCTTAAAAAAATAGTGTCAATGATTTTGTATTAGGTGGACATAATATTGCATTCCGTGGAAGCTCATCAAAGCTGTACACCAAAAATAATAAGAACTTCCTTGGTCTAATCCAACTACTTGGTCAATTTTGATTCAACTTTGATGGCACATTTACAGCAAAAAGATGGAGAATGACGCTCACAAATGCTAAGTAAAGTTTAATATAAGTTAAGTTAATATTTAAAATGAGGTCATTAGCCTCTTAGCTTCGCATGTAAAAGAAGCTATTGTGAACGAGATAAAGTGTTAAAAGCATTTTTTAGTTATTATGGATTGCACTCCAGACCTTAGTTGAAAAGACCAAACTTCTCTAACCGTTCGCTATGTTCATAAAGAAAATAAAGCAATAGCCATTGTCCAAAATAGTTTTATCAGATATGCAGTGTGTGATGAGTCGACTGGTAAAGCTCATTCTAACCTTCTAATTGAAGAAATAAAGTATTGTAGGCTAGACCTAAACAACTGTAGAGGTCAAGGCCATGACAACGGGTCTAATAAGGTTGCAATTTGAAAAGATGTTCAAACTGGAATTTCAGCAAAATATCCACAAGCCTCATTTACACCCTGTGGTTACCACAGTTTGAATGTAATTATATCAGACGGGGCTAAATCATTTGGTGAAGTCTATATTGCTGCACAAAAGAGTCATTCAAAAATTGTGTTTTCTTGCCCCTAATTGACACAACTGAATTGTTTTTAGAAGACAGAATGAACAAGTTCTCTAAATACAAGTCAACGTGGGAATTCTATTTGATCTGAAAAAACTACCACCAAAGGACAAACTTAAAGAGGATTATAAAATGTTACAAGAACACCTGACTGTGAAAAACATTTCAGATATAAATGGGGAAGAACTATACAAAGAAAATTA
The DNA here is from genome assembly GCF_038396675.1 of Hydra vulgaris. Lineage (NCBI taxonomy): Eukaryota > Metazoa > Cnidaria > Hydrozoa > Anthoathecata > Hydridae > Hydra > Hydra vulgaris. Next base: position 18,652,671 of record NC_088933.1, read on the forward strand.
AACATGTCAGTTTGATAGCTACTGCTTTTGACAAATGGTGGCCAAGAAAACACTATTACCATTAGAAGCACTGAATATACTAAAAACACCAACAGAAAAGACCTTTTTGCTAATCTGTGGAAAGCACTACACATATTGCTGACAATTTCAATGATAGTGGCCAGCACTGAATGTAGTTTCAGCAAATTATTAATTAAGTTAATTAAAACCTAACTACATAGGGGAGAGTGGGGAGAAATAGTCCATCATTTTTACTTTTTTAATAAAAGTTACATAAAAGCATAAATAACAACAACTCAGGGATGTTTATTATATTTCTCAATTGAGTAATCATTTATTTCAAAATATAGTCTATAAAAAAAGTAAAAATCATACATAAGAAAAAAGAACTTTGAAAAATGTGTTGACATTGAATTTATTGAACGCTGTAGCCCATGCCAGTGATGTGGCTTCTGGCTGTCTGAGTGAAAGTTCTGGATGGCATCTTATAAATCCAAAAAGCCACTCTCTTCTGGTTATTGAATTGGTGATCCATGATGCAGGGCATTTTATGTTTTTTACTGTAGCCATTTCAAGGGCAAGAGTAGGAACATTTTTTGTTGTTAGGCCATGAAACATATTTGAGCACCTGGCCAGGTATGTTGCTAAACAATTTTCTTGCTCTGCAGTAAATATCAGGCTGTGCTGATAGTTGGGACACAGGCTAGTTCGTTTACTTTTTGCCATTTTAATGTTGTTAATCAGTGTTGATCAGGCAATGTTAAATTCTTTTGCCGCTTGTCGAACTGTCATGCCCTTTCTTAACAGCAGTTACAGCATCTATCATAACTGACTCTGGCACTTCACCTTTGTCAGTTTTCCTTATGTAAACTCGAGGCATTATTACCTGGAAAAAAATATATATATTTGTCATTAACTATGTTTTGACTTTTAAAAATCTAGATTAGACCTAAAGCTAGATCTACTTAAAATAGAACCAGCATTAACAATTAACAGATTTATTACAGTAAAGATAAGACATACATCTATATAGATTGAAAATGCTAATTATAAGCATATCATCCCAAGAGAAATCTACTGCCAATCATGAATCAAATGAATGGGGAGAAACGGACCTCTTGCGGACTATTTCTCCCCACTGGTACCTGAATTGGTTAAAACACTATCAAATTATTATTTATTGAATTTGTAAGGCAAAAGTTATAAATTATTATAAGGAAATGTTGGTTTTACAATAATACAAACTTACCTTGAATTCTGATGTAGATCCAATGAAATATAGATGTGCAAATTGGTTAAGAAAATACTTGTTTTGTGACTGAAAAATTTCCATATGCAAATAAAAAACGTGCATAAGAATTAAGGAAAAGGAAATGGTTTTTTAAAAACATCTCATGCTACTGAAGTTTTTTTATTATGGTCCAAAACAATATAATCCACTAGTTTTAAAAATAGCAGGGGTGTCCATTTCTCCCCACTCTCCCCTACATCATGTATTTATCTTTTAAGTAGATTGGTAGGTGGTGTAAGTATTAGAGAATTGGTGGCAGCAAAAAAAGTTTATATACATGACTATTACTAAAGGGAGGGGGTACTACAACTATGTTTGCCCTGGACACCATCAACTCTAGAGACAGCCCTGTATATATATATATATATATATATATATATATATATATATATATATATATATATATATATATATATATATATATATATATATATATATATATATATATATATATATATATGTATATGTGTATATATACATACATACATATATATATATATATATATATATATATATATATATATATATATATATATATATATATATATATATATATGTATATGTGTATATATACATACATATATATATATATATATATATATATATATATATATATATATATATTATATATATATATATATATATATATATATATATATATATATATATATGCATATAGTTTTAAATTTATACACAAATGAAAAAATCTTGTATTATTACAAGAAATTATTCAATTTTTATTTGCTCTTGGATACAGTTATTAACTTTTCTTTCAAGAAAAAATATGAAAACTATATATTTTTGAATAGCCAGGATAATGTTGCGTTTAAAAATAATAATACTTACAAAAATTACAGATTTTTTTTTTTAATTTTGGCCAAAAATCAAGTTTTTCAGACCACAATGCATTGACATGATTTGCTGCTGCTGTTATTGATTTTGCTTGATTTGTTTGCATTAAAGTTTTTGTTGTTTTTTAGCTTACTTTGCACTGTCAGAATCTTTCAACCTCTCAAGTACTCTAGGTTTATTGAGACACCCCCCTATCAAACATTAGTAGATCTACACTTTTTTTTTTGCGTATGTATATGTGTATGTTAGATGCGAAACATATGTTGCACAGTTGCTGCAGGCAATTAGTCTGATTACAATTGTTTTTCAATTTCCAATTTCTTATTGAATAGCTGGAGTTACTTTAATGTTAAAAGTTGGCTGCAAGCGAGTTAATATTGGAGTTGACTTTGGGGCTGATTCTATACTTTATTATATATTTCTATACTATTTTATTTGTTAAAACTTTGTTTAAAACTTTACAGCACATTTTAATATGGACTTGGTTTGTTGTTGTTGTTGTTATTGAAGGTTTTGTGAGGTTTATGTATTAAAGAATGCTGATGTTAGATGTTGGTGTAGATTCAGAAGGCTGTGACTAAAACAGTGTAATTACTGGTGCTGGTAGTATTGGCATAGATTTGACTGAAACAGTGTAATTACTGGTGCTGTTAGTATTGGCATAGATTTGGGTAGTTGAAATGATGAAGACATAATTTAGTATTTTTACCTTTTGTTTTAACTGCATTAGCAACATGCAATTTTAACTGATAAATTATATCGATTTCAAGCTAATAAATCATATTGTCAAATATTTGCGTGCATGTAAAAACATTATCAGAGTTTAAAAATTCTGCCTGCAGTTTACTTTTTTGATAATTTTCTGAACTTTGTCTCTGCATAAATCTGTTGAAGTAATTTGTGCCAAACTTTGCTGACATGGCAACAAATACCAACACCTAATGGCTGCAGAACGTGTGATAAACAAGATGGTTAGTAAACAACAAGATTTTTTTTAAAACGCAAATAAGTATGATATAATAGGTAACAATAGTCATATCTATTACATCCACTATTTTACTTTAATATGCTTTATTCTATATAATGGTTTAAAAAAAAAATTCTTCAAAAAAAACAAAAAACAAATAACAAACCAAGTTGTTCAGCTTTTTTCTGTGCAGCTGTCATTGCTTTTAAACTAGCTTGTGCACCTCTACCTTGCTCTTTTAGAGAATCTGTCATTTTATTACTTTGGAGTAAAGTGTTGGAACCTATAATAAAAATTATAAGAAAACAAATATTAAAAAGAAAAAATGTAAAATGGTGTATTGTAATTTTTAAATAATATATTTTATGAACTAAAATATTAGTATATTATTAAAACTTACCAATTCCATTTAACTTGGAAGTCACCAAAGAAGTGGTTGTTATTGGAGTAGAAAATGTTGTTGGTGGAAAAGAAGACTTGGTTGTAGACAAAGAATTGTAAATTGTTGACTTCTCATTTGAAAAACCATTTACTATTGCAGCTGTTGAAAGTCGTTCAATGTCACCGAATTTTCTTCCTTAATACATATATACTTGTGGAACATTAAATAATATAAATTATTTAACATATATTTTTAAAATCTTTGAAATCAGAAATTTCTACATTTAAATAATCAGATAACCTTGTCCCAATCAGCATATAACTTTTTTTGTTATTGTTGCTGCTGATAATATTATTTAAAAAAACAAATTGTTAAACTTAAAATTGTTAAAAGCAATTGTCTGAAGCCAAATTTAAGACTTTTTATTGATATTTAAAGTTATTTTTTTTTCATATTTCTTAATTTTGAATATTGCCATATTTTTTTAAACATAAAAAAACGAACTCACTTTGGTTGCTTTTAGAATCAATGTTATACAGTAAGTCAAGAGAATTGTCTTCATTATTAGTTGTTGATCCTAAAAATAAATAAAAACTTTTAAATATAGAAACAAAAATATATATAGAAAAATTAAAGTATAAAGAAAAAAGACCAACATCATATAATTGTGTAAACAAAAACTGCTAGAAGCATGAAATAAAAAACTGCCAAAAAAGTGAAACAAAAAAACGTTAGTAAAACCAAATAAAGAATTACAGTTAAGGTGAAACAAATTATTGTTAGAAGAATGGAATAAATTTTTTAGAAATAGAACAAAAACTTGCTAAATAAAACGGAACAAAATCGTTTTGAGTGTATTAACGAGATCATTTTGAGTGTATTGATGATATTTAATTCTAACTTATAATATTAGAATTGAATTTAAAAAAAAACAGAATCCAAAATCTCTTTTATTCAACACATTTTTGAAATGTTAAAAGCTGTGATCAAATCATTAAAACAAAATATTATTTATGTGGTCATATAATGACATGTCATCGCACACCTTCCTGACCATGACTGGTCTTATAACTTAATTATAATTCATGATCAGATCAAGATCAGATTCAAGGATTTTCAGTTGATTTGATTTTTTAATTAATAAAATTTTTACAATCCATTTTAAAACTTGGAAAAAAATAATTTTATAAACTATTAAAAAGGAACAAAGGAAAGAAAAAAAAGTTAAGCTACTTAGTTACAAAGAAATAAAGATAAAGAATAAAAACATGCAAACTATCGAAAAACAAATAGATTGTTAATCTAATTAAATAAACAAATTAAATTTGTTAAAATAAAAATAATAAAAAGAATTAAATAAAAATAATAAAAATATACTCTTTTCAAGAATTTCTGTAATTCCAGAACAGTCAGCCTCCAGTTCCATTTTAAATCTACCAAGTTCTTGATCAAGCTTTCTCAAGTGTCTATCAACCTGAGATAAAAAAAAATATTAAGCAAAGATGTTTGAACATAATGAACTTTAAAAAGAGAGAAAAAGTATAATTTCTTCTAAAAATCCTATAGAAAAACATGCATAGTCTGGTGCAAAATCTAAGCACATGGCTGTGTCTGTAATTTGGTGAAATAATTGGTTATTAAAGAGGAAATTATTGTTTTTAAAAATAAAGGATGCTAATTCTATAATGAAATTGGTTGTAACTCGCTCAGGTATTAGGTTTTTATGTTTTTAAACCCAGAATTTTAATGCTTCTAATTCAAGGTCGTGTGGAATTGTGATCTAAAGGTTGACAATGTCACATGTTAGTATAATATTATCTAAATCCACTTTTCTTGGAAATTTTCTTAAAAAATCCCAATCATTTTTTATATAAGTTTTTTGTTTTCTGTACAATAGGAGATAGAATTAAGTCCGGAAATTGGCTCAAATGTGATGTAGGTGAGCCAATTCCTGCAATAATAGGTGAACCTTTTAGATCGTTTGGTGGTTGCCTTTTAGATCGGTGGTTGCATTTCAATAAGTAGGTTAGATTAGTAGTTAGATTCTTGGACTTTTTTGATAATTTCTTTACATTTGTGAATTTTAAGAATTACATAAAAATTGCTTGATTTTCATTCAAATTGTAATGTAGCCTATTTCATTTTGTGTTAAGCATTTATGTTTACTAATCATTTTTAAAAGATTTTTGAAAACTAGTCTATGAGAGATTAAGTTCGTTTTTGACAAAGATAAATGATTTTGATTGACAAGCTTATCGCTGTAATATGTTGAGTCCATCACAATTAAACTGCTACCTTTGTCTGCTTTTTTAATTACAATAACTTACATTCCTTTCAGCTCAAAAAAAAACCTTCAATCATAATATTACACTATCGTAGAATAAATTTATCACCTACTAGATTCATCATTGTCATAGTGTTTTTTTTAAAACTTAAAAATCCTTTGTTTTGTGAATGATTATTGAATTTAGAATGATGTGAATTTAGATTTTGAATGAATAGAATGATTATTGAATTAAGAACAAGTATCAGTCATTGATACTAATTCTAAATTAAATTGCATTAAAAGCCATTATGTATTGTATTAAGTAATTTAAATTTAGCCATTATGTACTGCATTAAGTAGCCATTATATCATTATTGCAATAAAATCTAAAACTAAGAAAAAACCAAAACACCTAAAGTTCTCACAAATTTGTACAATACCAATATTTTTTGGAAAAAATGAGAAGATGAAGGAAAGCATGCTCTAAATATGTAACAGGATACAAACAGTAAAATGCAATAAGAAAATAAATAAGTAAAGAAAATAAACATATTTTGTAGCTTTAATAACATTAAAGCTAAAATGACAATAAACACATGCAAAATACTAAAATTTGAAACTAATAAAAATAATTTTTTTTTTTTTTGAAATATTCAAATATAGTGTACCTATCTTTGTACAGGACAAAATTAATTGTAAACCAAAATTAAGTTCACAAAACACTACAAATAATAATAAAAATAAGACCTTAATATTTAAAAACATTTTATATCATATATCACTGCAACCATTTTTCGAAAAAACCTTAAAATGCTTATTAAAAAAATAATTGTTAGAAGAAACTCCTTGTAAAACGTTTTTTTATAAATTTTTATAAACTTTTTCATAATTTTTCAAAAATATTTATTCAATAATGATTGCAGGCATCTAAATTAGCTTATTTTGTAAAAAAATCAATTTTGACTTTTTTTACCTTTTGAAAAACAACTGCAGAAAAGTTAGTATAAATAGCAATAACTAAGTTCACAAAAAACAAATTAATTAAAAATAAATGCCTTATATTTGATCAACATAAATCTGAGAACATGGTGTCATGGCCTGACGATGTCGAGAGGTGTCACGGCTTGGATGAATTAACATGGAATCTCCCAAAAGTTAGTTTTCAGTAGAAAGCCTCTCTAATCAAATAAGTAATTTAAAAAAAGTCTAAATTTTTACAACGACATAAAATATTTTTAATTGGTTTATGTTATGGTAACATATTATGTTATGGTAACACATTAACTTACTATTCGCTTTTCACAATTATAATAAAATTAACGTCAAGAATCAAGATTATGTTAAATTAATATTTGCAACTCCTTCTCCATGGTTAATTCTGAACCTTGTTAAACAAGGCAGCTGTGCAGAAAAACAGGTTGAATGTGGTAGGGTTGCAGAGATGTAAGGTAGACCTTGAACTTCTTAATTGTAAACCAAGTATTTTACTAGTAGACCACTACCATGTTTATTATTATAGTGTATTACAGTATGTTATATGAATCTGTTATTATTACATTTTTGTTAATTTTAGCATGCTAGTTGTTTGTTCCAAGGATAATTTATAATTTTTTAAGATAATTTGGAAACACTTGTTTAGCTTACAAAAACTTTTAATTTTCAAATTATTTAATAAATTAAACATGTTTATAAAAACTTTTAAAATTTTGATTTTTTGTTTGAAAATTAAACTTTATAATTATTTTTTAATCAATTAAAATTAAAAAATATAATTGATATAACTTCTGATGACTAAGGGGCCTACTTATTATTTCAAATTAATCACTTTATTCAAGTTCAAAAAAGCTCAGCAATAACTAATTTATGAAGTGGTAGGTAATAAACTTCTCAGAATCAGCAATTTTTCTCAGAGTTCAAAAAGGTTCAGCAATAACTAATTTATTCCATCAGATACAAGCTGCTTGCGCTTTACCTGCAATTATATTGCAATTTATACCTGTTATGCAACAGTGAGCTTACAATCTGCAATATTACTAAACCAATTAACATTATTTGACAAAAACTATAATGATCTAGTTGCCATTATAGATTAAGTCAAACAGTTTGGTCAATTTAATCAAAATTAAAACACAAAAAAAGCATAAAAAGGAAAACAAAACAATGGAATACAAAAAGAAAATTAATAAATTGAAGCAAAAGCTATTTCCCAATTTTTTTCCTCCTGATAACACTTAGGTACATAGGTAAGTAGTTAGAGACATGCATATGCACAGTGGACTTGTGGAAATAGACAAACAATAAATCTGTAAAAGTCAATTAAGATTATTTTGAAAACAAGATTTAGGGGTAAACTTAAAAAAACCGTTTTTAGCTATTTTAAAGTAAATATATCTACAATTAATATAAAAAAAACTATAGAAAAGAAATTCACCTGAGATTTACTTTTATAAAATATTTGAAATTGTTTATGGAAAAGATATTGTGAATACTTTATTAAAAATTACAAATAATTTTTACAAAATTACAATATTATGTGCAAATCTATAAGCATAATTATGTTGGAAATAACAACAAAAAAACAACAACAATAAACAATTATTTCAATGTTTCAAAGTTATTCAAATAATTCATTTAAATATATATATAGTTAAATTATCATTTAAACACCTGTGAAGACAGTTGTTTGTTGTTGTTGCTTGTTGTTTTTTTTGTAGATATTTATAACATAACTAGTCAATTCAGGAATGTCTATTTTAAACAATCATTTACATACATTAATTTTATTTATTTTGAGAAGTGAATTTGAAGTGAAAGCTGAGGAAGCCAAAGAAATATAGATATTAGGCATACTTAATAAGTGTTTATGTTAATACTTATTAAATATTAAATTCAGGAGCACTTGTTTCACCTTTTTTTAGCAATTATTTACATTTACAAATTCTATTTATTTTGGGTGGCAAAGTTGAGCCGGGAATGCTAAAAAACATACATTACCCATACTTAACAAATATTAAATTTAGGGGCACCATTAGCACCCGTTTTAAATAACCAATTGACATTTATTTTATTTATTTTGAGAAGTGAAGTTGGCTCCAAGAATGAACCACAAGATAACTAGCTAGGGTTTCTCATTTCCCGTAAATTTAGCATCCCGGGATTCCTGGTGTGTAATTTATTTATTCCGGGATTTCCCGGCATAATTTTTAATATAATAACAAGCGGTTTGATTTGTCACTTAATCGAAAGCTGAATTTTTCCCATAAATAGACCCGTGGCAGAAAAAGCTCTTTTCAATTCAATTGATGTCAACTTGATGGTCATTAATGTGGAGTATATTCTTTTTAAAGTTTTGCTACGCTTTCCAGTAGCTTTAAAAAGTTTGATTTCTTTTGTGAGGTTTTTTAAATTGCTAATGTCTTCTAGAACTGCTTTTTCTACTTGTTTGATATTACAAATAGTCGCATCCAATTTTTGTTCAAGTGTCAAAATATTTTTGCCAAATAAATTTGGAGCAACAGGTTGAAGTATTGATGGGTCAGAAACCATGCTTTTTTATCACGACTTTTACATTATTTGATGAAGTAATGTAATAGTTGAAGTAGCCAATTTTTCTTTTTCAGCTTTATAAGCATATTCAAAATGTCCCAATCCATCTTTTATTGTTTAAGCTGCACCAGACATTGCACCAGATTGTTGTAATTGTAAGTTGTAGGAGCTTGATCTGCACAGGCCGTGAATGCTAACTTCAAGTTTTCATAATTATGTTTATCACCAGTAAGCATAGGTATCAAAACTCTCTTAAACTGTCTCAATGAATTTTGTCCAATTTCTTGTTCTTAGGGGCACACTATACCTCAAAGAAGTGATAAAGTGGCAAAAACTTCCAATTTAAAATTTAATTTATTTTTTTAAACTTTTTTTTGTACTCTACATATATTAGTGATATTTATTTTAGTGATATGTTATATATATTTGTAAGAAGTTTTAGTTAATTAAGTGTTAAGTAAGACTTTTAGTGTACTGTGAAATTCCATAAATTTCCCAACATTTTTGTTTACATTTCAAAATGATGTTCAAGGTAAAAAAAAATATGTTTTCTATAAAACAATGTTTGGGGATCATTTTATATCTAATAAAGAAAAATTTTTATGAAAAGTGTTTGACACTAATCAAAAATAATATAAAAAAATCTAGCTGCACAAAATTGCACAATTTTGTTTAATTTGAATTTGAAATTTCAACTCAATGTTGAAAAATAATAATTTGAATTAAATTTTTCTAAAATACAGTTTTTATTGTGTGTATCAACATACTATTAATCTATTGCATATTTGTTATACAAATATGCAATAGATTAATGTAACAAAAGAGTTTGTTTTAGTTTGAATATTAAAAAATGTTGACTTTTTAAACTTTTTAATTAGTGTAATCAAACATAACGCACACATAAACATGTTTGTGTGCATTGTGCCTATTATAACTGCGCGTGAAAAATATTTTTATTAACAAACTTAAACTCTTTGACCCAATAAACTATTATTTCAATAAATAACATTGTTTGTTTGGTCTATTACTTGACAGAAATCAATTTTGATTTTTTTGCAGATTACGCAGATTACATAGTAGTAATAAGTAATAGTAATTACTGTTACTTATTACTGCTCTGTAATTACTGTTACTTATTACTACTACGTAATTACTGTTACTTATTACTACTACGTAATTACTGTTACTTATTACCAATACGTAATTACTGTTACTTATTACTACTACGTAATTACTGTTACTTATTACTAATACGTAATTACTGTTACTTATTACTACTACGCAATTACTGTTACTTATTACTAATACGTAATTTCTGTTACTTATTACTAATACGTAATTTCTGTTACTTATTACTAATACGTAATTACTGTTACTTATTACTAATACGTAATTTCTGTTACTTATTACTAATACGTAATTACTGTTACTTATTACTAATACGTAATTTCTGTTACTTATTACTAATACGTAATTTCTGTTACTTATTACTAATACGTAATTACTGTTACTTATTACTAATACGTAATTTCTGTTACTTATTACTAATACGTAATTTCTGTTACTTATTACTAATACGTAATTACTGTTACTTATTACTAATACGTAATTTCTGTTACTTATTACTAATACGTAATTACTGTTACTTATTACTAATACGTAATTACTGTTACTTATTACTAATACGTAATTTCTGTTACTTATTACTAATACGTAATTTCTGTTACTTATTACTAATACGTAATTACTGTTACTTATTACTAATACGTAATTTCTGTTACTTATTACTAATACGTAATTACTGTTACTTATTACTAATACGTAATTACTGTTACTTATTACTAATACGTAATTTCTGTTACTTATTACTAATACGTAATTACTGTTACTTATTACTAATACGTAATTTCTGTTACTTATTACTAATACGTAATTACTGTTACTTATTACTAATACGTAATTTCTGTTACTTATTACTAATACGTAATTACTGTTACTTATTACTAATACGTAATTACTGTTACTTATTACTAATACGTAATTTCTGTTACTTATTACTAATACGTAATTACTGTTACTTATTACTAATACGTAATTTCTGTTACTTATTACTAATACGTAATTACTGTTACTTATTACTAATACGTAATTACTGTTACTTATTACTAATACGTAATTTCTGTTACTTATTACTAATACGTAATTACTGTTACTTATTACTAATACGTAATTTCTGTTACTTATTATTACTACGTAATTACTGTTACTTATTACTACTACGTAATTACTGTCACTTATTACTAATACGTAATTACTGTTACTTATTACTACTGCGTAATTACTGTTACTTATTACTGCATACTTAATAAATATCAGGGGAATTCATGGCACCTGTTTTTAGCAACTATTTACTATATAAATTTAATTTATTTTGAGATCAATATTATATAAACTTTTTAAAAATTATTTTGAATTTTGAATTCAAATATATTTGAAAGATAATAAATCTTTTAAAATACATTTAAAATCAAATATATCAATTATTATATTTTTGTAATTAAATAAAACTTTGTGAAGTGAATTTGATCTTAAATTATGTCTGAACTGATATTAAACTTTATTTTAAATTTTTTTTATTAATTTAATGGATGATGACATCTGTTTAGATGTCATCATCAAACTAATTACTTAAAATGCGGGAAAATTATTTATTTATATTATTTAACTACTAATGTGTTAATGAATCAGGGAATCAGTGACCTGGGCAATTATATATTAGATTATGTAATTTTGATTTAAATGCTATTGTTGACTAAATAATATTACAATATTATTTAATACAATGATTTAATATTTTAAGATTATTTAATACAATTTAATACAATTATTTAATAACATTATAAATACAAATAGTCAGATCTTAAAGTTCATCATTTTTAACCCTGGATTATTAAAACATATTTTTGAAAGCCATATTATTTTCAATATTTCCTAAATTCTCTTTATTTTCCTCTATAGTGTTTTGGTGATTTTTTGAGTCTGAATAAGAAACATAATTTACCAAATCATAAATTTGTGATGCCATAGAAACTTTTTCATCTGCATCATCAAGAGCTTGTTTGTAACAATTATGGATATTTTCATATTCTTTTTCAATCTCTTCAGGCTTGCTTTTACGTGCATCTGTAAAAAACTTACGAACACGTGTATCCATGGTATCTATAGTATCTATAATTAAAAACAAAAAAATAACAATGTTACATTAAAAAATTTTTCATTAAAAATTAAAATTTATAAAAAGCAATATTTTACTCTGCACTTTCAAATCTAGCTCTCTCATTTCCGTAAAACGATCTCTTAGATCTTGCGGTAGCTGCTCTATTACTATTAAAAAAAAAAAATTGAATACAAATAATTTTAAATTAAAATGTTTAAATAAAATAAAATCTTGCTTATAAAATATCCATAGTTCATGAACTTCAATTTTAATTTTCGAAATTTTTATATAATTACAATTTTAATTTTCAAATTCAATTTTTTGAAACTTTTATATAATTTCAATTTCAATTTTTAAATTCAACTTTTTGAAAGTTTTATATAATCTCGCTTTGCAATTAAAGGAGAAGCTTTTATTTCCTCATTGATTATAACAACAAAATTCTATGAAAAAATATGCTTTCCATCAAAAACAAATTAAACTTTCTGAATGTTGATCTAAATTAGGCAATTAAAAATTCTGTAAGTGAAAACTTTTAAGAAAAAAAAATTATCAATTGCTAACAAAAAATATCATCATTTTTCTGGGGGTTCCAAAACTCAGTCTTATTCTTAGAGGTTTCACAAAACTGGCATAAAAACAGTTTTTTGTTTTGGAAGATCTTTATTAACATATCATGCCAAAATAAGTTTAAAACCTCCATTAACATTATCAATTTTATATTTACCATTTTTTGTAATAGCTTATTATATAACTTATTATTATATACTCTATAATAACTTATTATATTATAATAAGTTAATATAGAGATCAGTGAGTACTACCGGAAAATTTAGTTTTTTGTTTATTCATTATAAAATTAAATTAATGTTTAACTTATTTAAGTTGAGGAATAATTCCTAATCTAACACGATTTGCAATGGTAAAATTTTAATCACTAACAGTTATTGCTCAATTATATTTTTTTGACGGGACTAGGTTCATAATAAAAAAAGTATTTACTCAGGCAAATAAAAAGTTACTAATAACACTTATACCAATATAATTTAGTTATATAGTCAGGAGATCACGTACAATAATGTAAAGAAACAATTTAACAAATAATTATCTCGAATAATCTCAAAACTTGTCAACCATAAATTTTAAAATATTAAGCTAACCTTTTGAAAATAAAAAGTTACAATGTCACCCCGATATGAGTCCAATTCGCAAAAATGTAGAAAAAAATCAATTTTAAAAAGTATTTCAATATTTTTAATTCTTTTATAATTTAGCAAATATATTTACCCAATTACTGAAAAACTTGTTTTCAGAATTATCATGAATTTTGCGAGTTTTACAAGTTACATTTAGCGCTAAATAATTAAAAAATAAATTCAGAGTACATTTCAATAATTTTTTAATATTGATTGATTTTTACATTATTATACAACATTAACAACTTTTAATTTTGTTGAAACATTTATATATATATATATATATATATATATATATATATATATATATATATATATATATATATATATATATATATATATATATATATATATAATCCATTTGGAATATATATATGATGTGCTTCCTAAGCTTTCTAAATATATAACCTACTGGAAGTTCAAAGTAATCAGAAATTTGATAGCCATGCTCTAACAGCTTGTGTACACTATAGGTGGGATTATGTACCAGTTATATTTTTAACTATTGTTTTACAAGCAGTTAAACAATATTTTTTAAGGTGGTACCACTTCCAAATCAAGGAAGTACCCACCAAGCTTTCATTATATTTCTCACATAGCTTTCATTATATTCCTCAAATTAGCATTAACTTTTAAATCAACTCCTGAAACATCTTCAAAAATATCTGCATTTTTAAATGCTCTTCTGGCTGTGTTACCTGTTTTTGAGGAACCATAGCCATGCTTTGGCATATCAACAACAAGAGTGAGCTCACTTCTAAACCGATTCTGAATTTCATTTTTTTGCTCAATAAAAGAATTTCATTGATAACTAATATCTTTTAATTTTCATGATACTCAAACAATCTAATCTAACAATGTAAGGTAGATTTCCATTTAAGGAGATTTCTTAGGATTCATCTCGCTTGGTTTCGCAAAACAAAAACTGCACAACTGCAATGAATGAAAAGTCATGATAGCATTTTCTAGACTTTTCATCAAGCATAGTCAACAATTATTTCAATTTTTATGGTGCAATGCTTTTCATTACTGAAAAGATCTAGATCTAAAATATAGTCCTATAGACTATAGATTTCCAATTTGTTTTCTAAAATTATGTCTTATGCTGCAATGAATTCCTGTATTAAGATCAGCATCATCTTTGATAAATCTTTGATTGTATTATTTTTTATGAAGATGCCTCATCCATGTCACATTTCAAACTATTAATTTGAAATGTGACAATTTGAATGTTTCTGTAATATGCGAACCCAATGGATAACAGTCTACTTTTGATTTTAGGAATGTTTTTAACAAGGGATAAATGTCAACATTTTGCATCTGCAAGAGTTTATAATAATTTGATATTATAAATCACTAAAATAACAATGAATTTTAAGTCATAAAGTTTAATCTACAGACATCATTGTTAATTGGCAGATGTTTATCACTTTTGTTTGTTTTGTTTGTTCGATGTTTAGGAAACATTTTAATACTCATTCACAAATCTGATTTTTCAGGACTTGATTTTGCATGTGCAACAGTAGCTTCTGCTAACTCTTCAGTTGAATGGATTTTAGTTAATCTAAAAAGCAAAACCATTACTGAATAAAAATTTTCCATTATGATAGTGCAAATTTTCATTAATGTTATTCAACAGATTTTTTTTGTGTTGAAATTATTTGTTCATAGCTCCACACTTATACGGATTTACTTAGTATCATTTCTTAATTGAAATGATACTAGGGAAAATGTGAAGCAAACTTTTACAAATCAATGCCCTTCTAACCTTAAACTGTTACAAAACTGAGAATTTTTATCATTTTATCACTAGGAAGATTGCCATCAAAAGTTTAAGAGTTCTTTCAACCTTTAAACAAATTCAAGAGGGAATCTTGAATTTGGCTAAAGGTCAATCCTTCACAATGGCAAAAGAGCCTCACCTGCCTTACATATATTTTTATTACATAATTTTTTTCTGAGAGTTCTACATCAAAAAGTTCTTCATCAGCAATCTTTTTTTTTTTGCTTTAGCTTTTAAAACAGCAAATTCGCATGATTATTTTAAAACAGCGAATTCGCATGATTATTTTAAAACAGCGAATTCGCATGATTATTTTAACTTCTTTAACTATGTTTATAATCAAAGTCCTAAAGCAGTTGGCAAGTTTTGGAGTACCAACTTCTTTAACTATGTTTATTAGTTAAAGAAGTTGGTACTCCAACTTCTTTAACTAATAAACATAGTTAAAGAAGTTGGAGTACCAACTTCTTTAACTATGTTTATTAGTTAAAGAAGTTTAGTAATAGAAGTTTACAACTTCTATTACTATGTTATTCTAATCTTTTCATTTTTTATTAACCACTAAGTCTGTGTAATCTTATAATCTGTATAACTTGCAAACTTGTTGCAAACATGTTGCAAACAAACTCACAAACTTGAATATAAATATTTTCCCAAGATCCATTGATTCCAAAAATCCTTTAAAAATCCTTTAAAAATCCTTTATAGAAAATTTTCAGTTTAAAAAAAGTTAGTATAAAAAACTTAAAATTCATTTTCTAATGAAAAAAAAAGGTTTGAACCCTTTTTAGTGATTTAGACTCATAGTGAACCATAAAAAAAAAAAAAATTCTAAACCTATAATGGCAACCTAGTGAAGACTTGCCATCAGAAAGCTTTTTTTTTAAGTTTAAAATTAAAATTTTTGATATTACATAGCAATAACATTATTGTAAACAACCAATTTTTAAAACAATTTATGAGTTTAAAAATGGTTCAAACTATATGAGTCAAGATATTAATATTATTTTAAAAAATATTTTAAAAAATAATAGTACGTTGCCACAATTTTTATTCATATATATAAAATAGTAGATTGTTTCATCTAAACATTTGGTGCCAAAAATCTTTCTAAAGTATCTCTTAAGATTATTTATATTATATTGTTATATTACAGCAAAGCAACAACAAAAATTTTATAATGAGATCAATATTTCATGAAAAATAAAATGGCTCATCTTAGTTCCTGTCTATTCAGGAAACAATAGTTGAATTTGAAACAAATGCATAAATGGTAAAGCAAGCAAGAGCTCTGCATGAAGTTAAAGAAATACTCAATGAGAGTAAACAACAGACATAAAAAAACATAAAAAATTGATTTTGGAAGTTGTCAAGCTAATTGTCAACTTTTAAGAGGATTATAGTAACAGAGTTTGAAATTTAGGAAGTAATACAAGCAAAATACCCAAAAAGTTTTTTTGAGGGGTGATTTTGAACACATATAGGAGTCCATTTCAAGTAATTTTGAAATCTTACTACACTGTCCTTTTTCCAATTTAAGTTTTTTAATATACTTTAATAATTTTTGCCTCTGGTAAGTTTTGTTTCCTTCACAAAACAACAAAACTTTGTTGTACAAAAAGAAAAAGCATATTATTTTGTTTTATACAAATTTATGTTTTAATTAGTAGTTTATTCAAGAATTTTTTGATGAACAAAATCATTTCAATTTCTGTAAGTTCCTGCAAAAAGGCTCAAGAAATTGTAATGTTTAAAGTAACCTAACTTAACAAGAGCAGTTAGTATCATCTGTATAAAAACAGCTGAGAGAGAAATGACAGAGATCAAATGACAAGAATTTTACAAATAATCTAAAAAGATATTAATTTCAAAGATAACAAAAGGCAAAATGAAAAAAGACAAACAAAAACTGTGCCTTAGCTTTTCAATTTTCAATGAAAAATAAAAGGCTTTACTGTTGGGAAGAAGTAATCTTGAAATTTAGAAATTAGTTTTAAATATATTATTCAATACTTGCACTTTTTAAAATCCACATCAAATTTCTGACTTCCATTATACTAAAAATACACACTATTTTTTTTTACTAAAATTTTTTTAAAAATTCATTCTCATGTTACTTGTCATTCAATTAAGTCTCATTCTTTTACTGTGACTGTTCCTAAGTGCTTAAAAATTCTTATTCATCTACAGTCTTTTACAGGAAGACATGCGATCACACGTCATTATATGACCAGGTAAATCAAATTTTACTTTGACAATTTGATCGCAGCTATTTCAAAAAATATTTTTTAAATGCGCTGAATGAAAAATATTCTGAATTATACCTTAAGTGAAATAAATTACTTTTTAACAAACATTTTTATATTAGCAAAACGCTTTTAAATAAAGTAATAATTTACTGATAATGGTTTTTTTTTTTAATTATAATTGACAGTTGTATACAATTTTTTAAATTCATTTTCTATAAATTGTTTAAGTATGCATTTTTTATAATAAATGTTATTAAAAAATAAAAAAATTGTTTTGTTTTTATAAACAATGACGTTTTAAAAAAAAAGACACGTTTTAGAAAGCTGTTACAATTGAATAAGTTTGATCTTAAATTCTTTAAGATTATTGAAACACTTTTTAATGAAACAACAAAACATTTCTAATGAATTTTTATAATTAGAATTAATAAACTAGTTTTTTTTTTAATATATAATTATGTATTTTTTTAAATAAATGTTAATCTTTTGAAACATATTTAAAAAAAAAGTACAAATTTTAAAATAAAAGAATGAAATGGTTTTTTAATGCGTATATTAAATAAACTAAGCATTTTAGTTCGATGAGTTTTGTTTTAGTTGGGTTATATATATATATATATATATATATATATATATATATATATATATATATATATATATATATATATATATATATATATATATATATATATATATATATATATATATATATATATGTATATATATGTATATATATGTATATATATATATATATGTATATATATATATATATATAAATATATATATATATATATATATATGATTTTCTAGGCTGTGTGGTATGGTGTACCATCTTGTTGATATTGAAAGTTGCAGGATCTTCGGTAGAGTTTTGATTTTAACAGTTTTAAGCACCTTTTCAGGGTGTCTTTGTATGAAAACTGATTCATTGAGCCTTTTTATATCTTTATGGACCTAACCCCTTTATGGGAAATACATCCCTAAATGTCTACTGAGCCACCACCATCTTGAATATACTGTACACAAAAGCAAGTGCCATACTACGATTAAAATTTTGAAAACTATTTTTATGGCTGAATATAATTCGACTGCAATCTTTGATAGACCAGGTAGTCTCTACTGATACCATTTTCTACTTGCAATGCGGTCTGCAACTCTTAAAATTGCTTATCTTGGGAATGAAAGAACCAATTCTTCATTTTACAATATCTTTCAAATAGTCTCTCTGCTTACACTTTAGTCATTTTTCATATTGTTGAATTCCATTTGTAAGTTTCAGATTTAATAAGTTGGATTTTCTTGTTGTTTACAATCATGCTAGGCTCATCTTGATCAAATCATGCTTTTTCGATCGTCCAGACCTCAGTGGTTCAAACGGGGTACCTGTGTTTTTATAATTTTTAATTGCTGTGCACATGTATTTCTCTGATGCATTCGTTTTTTTTGCAATTTTTTAGTTATTTGATGTACATAATAGAATTATTTACTTTCTTGTTTTACTTGCTATTTTAAGTGGTTAAATACTTCATATATTGCAATTGCAAGATTATTAATAATTAAAACTTTTTTCTTTGCCAAGAATACATTACATTATCATTACAATATATGTGTTGGTGCCTAGGAGAAAGAGTCTAGCTCTGCTTTTAGAAACCACTTTCTATATGTATAGAAAAGATAAATGAATAAAGCCATAGCAGTCAAATATTATTTATTAGAAGATAAAATTTTCATAGTATTAACTTTTACTAATAAATCTTGAAAGGCAAACTGGTCCTGATAAGTAAAATTTAAATCTATTTCAGGGGCTATTCAAGGAAAATATGTTGGGCAGCAGTACCCCCGTGTCCATGCGTGTTGTAAGATTACATTGATGGAAACATTACCAAATAAAATCATTTTTCTGCACACAAAAAAAGCAATACTTGCCAATTAAACAAAATTAAAAAAAAAAGTCCTTAATTTTTGAATTTGGGTGGCGCACAAAATTTGCCATTCTAAAGTCATTATCTGTTTTCTTGCCTAATTTGTCACTGGTGTAACTAGCAGAATTAGATAATCTGAATATATAATTCATTCATATATAATTCTGCTGAAAGATTTTTATTTAACTTTAATGTGATTCTTTTATTTCTTCATACAGAACACTCATATTTTTTATCTCTACCTCCAAGTCTTCCTTTTCTCTTACCAAGCTTGTCTTTTACGAAAGCAATATCCTTTTCCTTATCTTTCATTTTTCTAATTTTATCTATCAATATATCCTCAAGCATAACACAAAGATGTTCTCCAATCCAAAATACTTTATTAATTAACTTTAAATCCACCAAATCTAGAAATCATAAGTTTGGACAGTATGCAGCAGTCAGACTGATCAACTAGACAATGAGTTAAAAAAACAACCTACTAAGAACATAATTTTTGCTTCACTATTTTTAGAGATAATATTGAATTACCTTGATAACTCAATATTTTCTAATACCTAAAAAAATTTTTATTGGGGGTATTTTATTAAATTTTTTGAATGTATAATCCAAAAAAAAAATTTAACAATAAATATATTTCAAGAAAACATATTACAAAATATTACAAACATATTATTTATAAAAAAAATTTATTTAAAAAAATGTCAAAAAATGTAGTTTAAAAATATTTTTATTTGTTAAATATTTATGGATGTTAGGATTTTTTGAAACAATTTTTATAAGTTAAAATTTTTTTTTTGAGAATAGAGCCCATTTTATTTCAAGCCTTCCCAGGAAATGCATGCTGTTTTTTGTCTTGTATGTCCACAGATAAGTATTTGAATTTAGACAACTTGGTCATGCCAATTCCAAGTTTCATTAAATTTAAATTTCAAATCTAACAAAATAGGAAACTAAAATCAATTTAAATAGAGAAAAAATTTTAAAATTATTAACTTAAATAATTTGTGTACTGTTTTTATTTTTGCTTCTTTAGTGTGGGTGTTATTTTCAGCAACCAAATTAGATAAGGCAAAGCAAGAAAAAAACAGTTTTAACTAAAAAACAGTCAACATTAAAAAGAATGATTTCCCTATATATATATATTTTTCAAAGAATACATAAATTGCTATCTGTTTGTAAAATACATTTTTACAATTTTAATGTATTAAGTATATATTTTCCCTACATAAAAACATCTATGCAACAGGGTTGCCAGAATGGCCACTTCATGGTCAAATCCATATATCTGGCCACCGAAAAAAATAATTGACTAATCTGCAAGTTAGCTTTGTTTGGATTTTTTATTCCATCATTATTTTATTTCTTAATTGGCTTAATAATATAATTATTTTATAAGGTGCAAATAATGTTCATTTCAAACATTTACATTGTTACTGCTATTAATACAGATATAAATTATAAAGATAATAATAATATTTATAATTTTAAATGACATTTAAAAAAATATGTATTTAATTAAAAACTATTTTTATAGATTTAATTTTTTGTAAAAAAATATATAATAATTATTGTTTAATAATAAATAATTTATAATTTACTATTAAAGAATGCATAAAAAAATTTGTTTAACTACTTGTTTTTGTCGTAGATATGAAAATAAAATTCATTTTATATTTGTAACTACGACAGTTTTTACAGTATGTTGACATGATCTAAAAAATTTTTAATGATTAAAAAATTATTGGTCCAATTTTATCTGATTGTCTTATTTAAGCCAATAAGATTTACATTTAAAAAATAAACCAATGCAATCACAGAGAATTTGGCTACATTTGGTCATTTGTGGCCATTTCTGGATACTATAATATATATTTCTGGCTACTGCATATGGCAAAAAATCTGGCAATCCTGCTATGTACTGCATGCATATACTTTTATATATAACTTCTTTTAATTATATAATTATACTTATTTGTAATTAAGTATATGCACTTTTAGCTTATTTGGATAAGGCATTTACTTCATGGAATATCCATGGTTCCAATCCCCTCCTATGTCAATTTTTTTAAATTATTTTTCTTTTAAATACCGCTGGTCATATATTTGCTTTGTAAACATTTATCTTTTCTTTTTTGTATATAAAAAATCTTTTTGTTGTATATTATTGAATGATACACATCACTTCACATTTAGATTTCTTATACCATTTAAGCCTTACAGTGTATTTTCTTGGTAAGGCACACACGCTTATATACATAGCTTTTAAGCTTCAGGTAGGCCATGCCGTCTACACATTTTTCACTTTGCTTTAATTGTTTTAAATTATCTTTCTATTCCTGAATATTTTTTATTCCCAATCATTTAACATTTCGTAACTTTGGATACCTGTTGTTTTTTAACATTTGGCTCTGTGCGTTTAGTTCTACCTGCCCCCTCCCTTTTGGTCTACTATGTTATTGGTGAACAATTGTTAATAATAAAAATTATAAATTGTTATGCAATTATTAATAATAATTGTTAATAATTGTTTATATATATTTCACCAATAACATAGTAGACCAAAAGGAAGAGGCGGATAGAAAAACCAAAACAACTTAGGAAGACGTGGAATTCGCAAAAAAAACCTAATCCAAATAAGCTAAACTTACCTTTACTTATCATCAAATAAATATAATAATATAATAAAAAAAGTTATACATAAAATATACGCAAAAAAAATTGTTCTTTTTAATGTCAACTTAAAACTGTTTTTATTTGTTTTGTTTGCCTTTCTAATTTTGTTGCTGAAAATAACAAACAACCTAAAGAAGCAAAAATATAAACAGTACATAAATTATTAAATTAATATATATATATATATATATATATATATATATATATTTTTAATTAAGTTTATTTAAATTTCCTATTTTGTTAGTTTTGCTTTCTTTGTTTTTGAAACTTAGTTTATTTTGCAATGCTTAATATAAAAAAATTTGCAAACGGCCATGACCAAGTTGTCTAAAATAAAATACTTATGCATGGACATATAAGATGAAAAACCGCACACGTTTCCTGGGAAGGCTTGTATTTGATTAAATTAATATATTTAACAAAGCATATTATTTAAAAATAGAAGTAAATTAGAGAGGCTGTCTAAAAATTATAAGAAATTTTAATGATTTTGTGTGATGCAAAAAAAAATCGGACAGTTAGGATATCAATACGACATAATTTCATAGTTACATAGATAAAACAGTGTAAGACTAATATTCTGAAAAATCAATCATATATATTCTGAAAATAAATTTTCACGGCTATTTACAAATAGTATTGAAATACTAATCATAAGTAAATACCTTCAAAAAATAGTTTATTTATATACAATTATTCTTAGTAATAATAATAATAATAATATTAATAATAGTAATAACAATAATAATATTAATAATAATAAAGTAATTATAATAATTTAAATAAATCAGTATAACTTTCCATACATCAATTGTTTTTACATACAAAGTTAGAGTTACAAACAGTAATAAATTGACAAAGCGTAACAACTAACGATGACATAAAAATGACTATTGCTAAAAAAATTATAAAGATTTAGTAAATATATTAATATAATCATAGTTGTTTTAATATAATAATCAAAATATTTGCAAATATAACCAAATAAATAAATACAATATAAGCAGAAAAACACTGACAAAATCCAAACAAAACAAAAGTTACAACAAACATTACAAACAAAACAAAAAATTACCTTTAGCAAAAAAAAAAAAAAACCAAAAAAAAAACTAAGGATTAAAAAAGATAATAATAATACTCGGTAGAATAAAACATATATAATAAATGGCTGAAATGAAAATAAAAACAAATTATATATAACTGTATAAAAATTTATATATAACTAAAAATAAATATTAAGTAAAAAATAAACGACTAACAAAAAATAATAAGTAAAACTATATACACTAAAAAACTGAAGAAAAATAAATAAATAATAAAATAAATAATCCTAAGAAATATATGAAAGAAAACTAAAGAAATATATGAAAAAATAATAAAAATCTTGATTTGCAGATCAAGGTTCCGATGTTTAAATGTTTTTTTTTCTTTCTTTGCCATTCTTTTTATATATTTCATTCATTAAAGTTTTTTTTTTTCGCTTCTATTTTCATTACTTTTTTACTTAACTTCTTTCAGATATTTCTTTTTCTTTTCTTCTTTTAAAACATTTATTTATTCTACTTTTTTGTTGATTTTATTTTTTGTTTAATTTATAAATGTTTTCTTTTTCCTTTTTCTTTTTTCCTTTCAAAAAGTTCATCCACCATTTGCGATGTCATTGCAAAGAGAAAATCTTTTGACTAACTACCTAAACTGGAAATTGCCTCACTAGACCTACTTTTTTAGAGTCTGGATCTACTGAATTGAAAAATTGCCCCCACCCCTCCTTCTCCTTCTTTCCTGGATGGTCTGGATCCATCAATCCAAAAAAACCCTAAAAAATCACCCTCTCCCCACCATACTAGATGGACTGGATTCGCCCCTGATGATGATGCAACTACATACTCCCATTTTGACAAAATCATCACTTTTTAATCATTGGTTAATAAAATTTGATAATGAAAAATCCAAACAAAACTCAGTTATTTACTGATAATAATAATAATATTGTTGAAATTCCTGTATTGATGATTGGCAAGACTCATATTGAGTCATCACCTTTATGTTTTTTCTGATATTTTTTTCTTTAATACTGACCTTTTATGGAAATCTTATACACAATCTATTGCAAAGTTAGCATCTACTATGCCTCTTTTAATTATGCTTTTTAGGCCTCTCTTTATTGTACTCACCATTTTCTCACTCCTGATTCCTGGGCAGTTTTAATGAGGCCCTCTCATTTTTAGACAGGGTCTAAAAACACATCGTAAAGGTTGTTGGACCACCTTTAGCTGCTAAGCTTGAGTATCTGTCCTTTAGTCATAAGATTGCATCTCTTTCACTTTTTTACAAATACAACCATAGTCGCTGATTAAATGATATACCATCACTTATCCCATCAACTAAAACTCAATTTTGGGTGGCTCATCATTCATCTAATTTCCAACTTTTTATTGTAACTTTTCTTTTATGTTCAAAAAACTTTTTCAATTTTTTTTTTTACCTCAAATATCTGTACTTTGGAATTCTCTACCATCTTTATGTTTTCCTGACACATACAATTTACAGTTTTGTGTCTTTTTTGCTGACACATACAATTTACAGTTTTGTGTCTTTCGTGCTGACACATACAATTTACAGTTTTTAAGTCTTGTGTCTTTCTTGCTTTTTAATTCTCTGCTTTGTATTTTAAAATGTGCTATTTTATAGCTGTTACAGATGTGTAAAACTGTTACACATCTGCAACAGCCAGGTACCAATTTTTATAACTATTTTTAAGTAGAATGTAAATCTATAAATGGTGAATTTCTGAAAAAATACTTAATACACCCATAACTTCTGAACACAGTGAATTGGACATATTTTAGAATTTTACTAGTCTCAGTCTATATACACTCTTGTATTATTAAAAAAACTATTTATTTAAGATCAAATTTTAAGAAAGAAATTAAAATTTGTTGAACAATTACATATGAAAACAACCCATATTGTACGTATGTGTATCAGTCAATTTACAAATACAACTTTATAATCAAAATATTCAACTATTTAAGCACAGCGTGCTTGGCGTATGTGTTGTTAGATGTATTTTGTGGTGTTATTTGTTAAATTTTCATATAAACATAGATATTTTTAAAAAGGTAGATTAGTTTAACTTCATTTCTGTAGTTATCACTACTAATAATGAACTTTACCTGAGAAATTTTAATTTTAAATCTAATCAACATTGTTAACATAGATTATTCTGGTCATATTTAAAATATCCGGAAAAATTTTTCCTAATAATATTCGGAGAAATATTTTAAAAACATTTCCGGAAAAATCCGAGAATGAAAACACTTTTTATATATTTAAGAATATCTCATGTGCTTGAAAAGAAAATTTTTGGCAGCCATTCTTACATAAAAAAGAAAAACATTTTAATACTTGCTTCAATAGAGTTGATTAATTAAATTAAACTAGATTATTAAATTAAACTAGATTTTTTTTTTTTTTTTGTAATTCACCTCCCTAAGGCCAAGAAGGCCACTACAGATAAGGAGGCTATTTGTGGTTATACCCCTTTCCCAACTCTATAACTCCGAAACACGAACTTTGACGAACAAGGCCGCTGCGTGGAGAAAAAAGTTGAGTGCGGTACTATCAGGGACATAGTGGGAATCGAACTCGGAACCTCTCACAAATCGAACTCAGAACCTCTCGCTTATGAAGCGAGTGCTCTACCACTACATCATTAGGGCAACTATACATATATAACATATATAACTGTTTATAAAATATATTATAACTAGGGTTACCAGATGTCCTCTTCTGAAGGAGCGCGCACTAAAATATCTTTTTGCTCCTAGCTGTCAATTACATTTTAGTTCTTAATTTATTTGTTTGCCCTCGTGATTAAATTCAAGTATGATTGACTGACAAGTAGTTTAGCAAACTCTCCTATGGAAAAAGAGGATGTATGGAAACCCTATGTTAACCGAATAAAAATAACAATATGTAATCTCAATAAGTAAATGCTTTAAAAGCCTAACTTATATTTGATTTATTTTAAAAACAAAATTAATATTAGAGCTATAGATATAAGATAAGTAAATTTAAAAAATATGATACAAGTTTTACTGATAAAATCTTATAACCAAAATAACAATTTTTATTTTTTATTTGGATTTAGTAAGAAAATAGTGCAAATATTCACGGTAAATGGAAACAAAATATTGTAATGGAAATAAAAATAAAACAAAGTAGAAAAGCAGTATTCTTCGCTTAATTACAATTTTTATTTTGTCAAAAGTCTCCAGTTGAACTAAAACACAAACATTTTTTCAAGGAGAAAACCCTAACCTAATAGTGAAACTGTTTGAAAATTGTTTTAAAAACTCTACGGTAAGTACATTTATTATTCAAACCAAATATTTTACAATGAAAAATAATAAGTTTATATTAACCTCTCAACGGGAAGTATAATGGCAAAACAATAAATACTTTTTGTTAATACCTCAATAAATAAATTGATTTACATACATTTTCTAATAGTCTGGATAAATAAAAAAAAGCAATTGCTTTTACTCAGCATTTTTCGAGCAATTGCTCAGCTTTACATAAATAATATTTTTAGGGATTTTACTAAAATTTTTATTCACATAAAGCTGAGCAATTACTCCAATTTGTCTCAGTACTTGGGAATCCCTGTAAAAATAAATAAATGTGTACAAATAAGAAAAAATTATTTGTACAAATAATGCCTCACCTAAGTAATACATAGCATAAAGTAATTGATGAATGATACTTTTACCAGTCTTTCACAGGATCACAGGAAGACGTGCGAAACCACGTCTTTATATGACCAGGCAAATTACATTTTGCTTTGACAATTTGACCTCAGCTATTTCAAAAAACATTCATTCAATATTCTGAATTATACCTTAAGTGAAATAAATTACATCAAAACTTTAAAAAAAAATTTTTATATTAGCTAAACGCTTTTAAATAAAAAACAATTTACTGATAATGGTTTTTTTTAAAAGTATAATTGACAGTTGTATATATTTTTTCAATTTATAATATATAAATTGTTAAGTATGCATTTTTTATAATAAACGTTATTAAAAAATAAAAACTTGTTTTGTTTTTATAAACGATGACATTCTATGACAACAAAAGTCTCTTTAACCAATTTTAATATAAGAATAATTAAAGTTAATACATTTGAAAAGATAATTAAAATTTTGTTGAAAAAAAAAAAGACTAATGTTTTAAAAAGCCGTTACAACTAAATAAGTTTAGTTCTATAGATTGTTGCATTTGGGAAGCACGGAAGGAAAAAATGATTCTTACGCCAACAAATACGTCATTTTTAATTACTTTTTACTTTCGTCCAACATAAGCCTGTTGGACGAAAGTCAAAACCATTAATTTAATTACAAATTAATCGTTTTTTAAAAAAACCGCAAAAACGCTTTAATTAAATTTAATTTAATTGACCAGAATGTTTTTAAAAACATTCTGAATGTTTTTAACAATATAAACGATATTTTTATTTTTATTTTTTTGATAAAATGTTTTTATTTTAATTTTTTTTACTGTAAATCATGCGCGGAGTGTTGCTACATCGACTATCTTATAGCCTGACTCACAACAAAGTGCTGCTACATCGACTGACAAATAGCCTGACTCGCAACGGAGTGCTGCTATATCGACTGACAAATAGCCTGACTCGCAACGGAGTGCTGCTACATCTACTATCTTTTGGCCTGACTCGCAAGGGAATGCTGCTATATCGACTGAGGGTTTGGTTGGGGCAGGCAGTCGATCAATTAATAAAAAAAAATTCCGGTCTTGCATTTTAATTTTTACTTTTTGTCAAGAAAATATGGAAAAAAATTTCTGACAACATATAAGAGTTCTATATGAATATATATATATATATACATATATATATATATATATATATATATATATATATATATATATATATATATATATATATATATATATATATATATATAATAATTAAAAAAGTAAGATGAAAAAAAAAATCTTTTTTACGGTACTTAAAGTTTCATGCCGTTTGCGGCACTCATCAGCCATATATTTAAATCAAGAAAAAACCGTTCAAAAATACAATTAAAAAACCGTTACAAAATTAAAAAAAAACAATGGAATGAGTTCTGACGTCAAATAATAATAATAGTAATAATAATGACAATAATAATAATAAAAATAATAATATGGAAAAACATCTTTTTTAATCACCAGTGTCATATTGGGACAGAAGGAATCTGATTATTTTTCCATATGTAACCCATGTGGGGATTATTATTTTGTCCCATGTGGGTTTCATATGGTAAATCCCACATGGATATGGTGAATCCCACATGAAACAGATTCCTTCTGTCCCAATATGACACTGGCGATTAAAAAAGATGTTTTTCCATATTATTATTTTTATTTTTATTATTATTATTGTCATTATTATTACTATTATTATTATTTGACGTCAGAACTCATTCCATTGTTTTTTTTAATTTTGTAACAGTTTTTTAATTGTATTTTTGAACGGTTTTTTCTTGATTTAAATATATGGCTGATGAGTGCCGCAAACGACATGAAACTTTAAGTACCGTAAAAAAGTTGTTTTTTTTCATCTTACTTTTTTAATTATTTATTGATCTATTTTGTGATTATTTCACTTTATATTGATCACTCTCAAATCGAAAAAATTGATTATTATTACATAATCAAAACAACAATATATATATATATATATATATATATATATATATATATATATATATATATATATATATATATATATATATATATATATATATATATATATATATATATATATATTGTGTTTTAGCTTTAGTTAAGTATTTTTTTTCTTTTCTCTTCCATTTTTTTTTCTTTTTTAAAGATTTTTTTAGATGAATTTAAGTAAGTATTTGTAGCGCATTTTTAAATTTTGAAAATATGTCAAAAGCCGTGGTCAAATTGTCAAAACAAATTATTTTGTGTGTGTTCATATAATTGCATGCAATCACGCATCTTCCTGTGAAAGATTGTTTACTTTTTTGATTATTTGATGACAAAAAAAATAATTTTAAGTTCTATTTCCAGAAAACTATTTGGATATCTGAAAAAAACAAAAATTTATAGAAATATCGGGACTTCCAGAAACATCTGGAAAACGATAATCCCTGTGTTAATCAGATATAAAATTGATATCAAAGGTGTGTTGGGATTTTTTTAAATCTACTGGCCCTGATTTACAAACATACTTTCTATATTTGTGCCAAATTTCATTGAAAAAGATTATGTAGCAGAGACCTAATTTTTTGAAGCAGAATATGTACCTTAGTTAAAATATTGTAAATAAAGGAAAATATTGTGGAAATAACAACAAAGTTTTATAATCAAACTACTGTTAGCTGAACATGACATTTAAAAATTGGTTGCAGTTTTATTAAGCAATCCTTGTAATCAATTTTAGTTACTTAAATATCCATAACTTCTGTAGAATTCAGGGGTGCACCCCATGGTTATGCGGTAAATTTCTTCTTCTTTTTTTTATTAATAAAAAAAAATTAATTTAACTTTGTCAAACAAAATCAACATAATAAAAAACATTCATAAGATGCATGTGAAAAAATATTATTAGAATGCATTTAATGATGAACAGGCAAAAGAAAGTCTTAGGGATCAACCATAAATTATGCAATGCTAAACTTATCTTTAAAAAGTAAATAATCTTAAGTTCTTTTATGCAGTGAATTTTATTAAACTTAATGAGCTATTTTGATTTTTTTATTAAACTTAAAGCTCTGTGAGGGAAAACTTCTGATCTTTTTTTTTGTTGTTGTTCATTAGTGAAATTTAGAGCTGCATAATTTATGAACGATCCCTTAGTATAATGAATTACAATAACAACATGTTTTAAACATTCAACTTAATTTTCAACTTTTTATTTTTTTTTTTATATTTTTTTTTTAGGTGCCCCAAGAAGTCCTAACGGTCTTGTCACAGAGCACCGCGGAAATGCATTTAACCAAGAAGTTCACGCCTCCTTCCTTACCGTGACGCGAAAATATGTCCGAGCTCGTTTCGAACCTGGATCTCCTGCTTATAAAGCAAGCGTTCTAACTACTGCGCCACGGCCGCACAACTAATTTTAATTGAAGATTGAGAGAGAATAATAGAGTATTTTTCTTTTTATAAATCATATCTTTGCGATTATGGTTCTCAACTTTTTTTTCTCCGCCTAATGAAAACTTTGTTAGATATCATTAAAATGCCGTAGTGGTGTAGTGGTAGAGCGCTTGCTTCATAAGCGAGAGGTTCTGAGCTTGATTCTCACCATGTCCCTGGTAGTACCGCGCTCAACTTGTTTCTCCACGCAGCAACCCTGTTCATCAAGGTTTGTGTTTCAGAGTTATAGAGTTGGAAGAGGGTTATAACTACAAGTAGCCTCCTCCTCTGTAGTGGCCTTCTTAGCCTTGGGGAGGTAAATTACAAAAATAAATAAACAATAAATATCAACTTTGTTAGATATACAAAGTACCAAACATCTAACTTTTATGAAACTTTCTATATATATATTAAAAAAGGGACACGGAATCTAATGAAATGTGGACTTGTTTAACATTTATACATAATTTTCTAGTTCTCAGTGTTTAAAAACTTCAAGGTTAATTTACATAGAAAAAGCAGTGTTTTTTGAAAGATTTCATGTGGAAATGGCAATTATAGCCTTTCCTCAATTTAAAACAAGTATTTATGTTTCCTTGAAGACTTGGTACTTAAGATTTGTATATAGAAATTATGATATAATACTTTTTTCCATTAGCGTATCGTTTGTTTAGATTTTAACGCTAGATTTTTGGTGTTTTTTAATTTTATCTTGGTGCCATTATACAGCAAATTCTCTAAACTTAAAGACGAGGCATTTTGTCAAAAAATTATCAGTTTTTCCAGCACAAAATATTCAATAACTTTGGATCCACTTAACTTCTAAAGTTAAAAGACCTCTTTATTTTTAAAGTTTTTTTTTCACCTCTATACAACCATGTTATTCATATATAAAAATGACAGAAAAAAATCCTGTAGAATGGCTACTATTGGGTGCTTTATAGCTAATTTTAAGTACTGTTTGTATTGATAATAAATATGATGTCAAAAATGTTTAAAAACTTGCTAAAGTTGATTTTATCATTAGCCACAAAAACTTTTTTTTTTTTTTAACAACATTAAATTAAATTAATATACATTACATTTTATTCTTAAAAGCTAATAAAACTTACATTCAATAAAATCTTCGAGATATAACATTGCAAATTAAAAACCTTTACACTTTCTATCTTATTGCTAACATTATTTCGATTAAATTATAAATAATAATTTAACAATTTAACATGGTAAACAAATGACAATTTTTGCGTTATTGTGATTCTGACTGAGTTGTAACAACGTCAACTTTAAAACCCCAGTGTTCCGAAAAAATCCGTTCACTATAAGAATTCAAGGCCATCTATAAAGTTGTAAAGTTAGCCTTGTAGTCAGTGCCGGTTTTAGCACTACCAGCCCCCTGGGCGAGATTTCTACGGCGCCCCTAGCTCAATTTAACCCCATTCAAAAAAAGGCAAAGGGTAAAATAACCAATTAGTTTCGCCCCTCTATATTCGGCGTCCTGGGCCATCGCCCAACCAGGCCCTACCCTAACGCCGCCACTGCTTGTAGTAATACTAAATGATTCAGTTAGTATTCTTTAGAAAAGATATTCAAACTTTTGGCGAAATTACATCCCCTGTCAAAATTATTTACTGGTAGTAAAGTAATCCGGATTTATGTAATATAATGTAATATTGAAAATTAAAATTCCTCTAAAAGAAGTGTTTCGCTATTCTACTTAAAAAACTGTATTTTGACTCTGTGAGTTATTTTCATTGAATTCCAACTAGTCACAATTTAATATTTAGGCTAAAAATGCATTTACAGATTCCAAAAAATGTGCGATGATATTTTATAGTTTGACTTCATCTATGTATAAGTTGTATTTAAAAAAATATTTTTTCCATATATATGGCGCACCCGTGGTGCAGCCGTTGAAGTAATGATCTTAAAACCAAGAGAAACCATAAGCAGCAGTGGTTAGCAAAGTTAATTGCTCTTCCGCTGTGCTCTGTGATAAGAGCTCGATGTTCTTGGTAAACTATCCTTAATAAATTAAAAAAAAAAGTTAGTAACTCCTTTTAGAATGTCTTCAAGGTCCCGTAACATATTTGCAAAAAAGATTAAAGGACCAAAGGTATACCAATACGGCTATAGCCGTAATGTTACAATGTGTCTACAACAAACGTCTAAATATTAGCAGTGTCCTAATGTAAAGCTAATCTAGTGCATGTGGTTAAACTTGAACATTAGTTTTATGCTTCCGTGAATATAGTGGTGAAATGTTTACTTTATTTAAAATAACAGACTTGACGAAATGTTTTTATCACAACATTATTGTGTAGTAAACATTACAAATATATATATATATATATATATATATATATATATATATATATATATATATATATATATATATATATATATATATATTAGTAGTAGAAAATCACTTAACAAAATTTTTTTCCATTTAACACAGTGTTTCATCAACAAAGATTCATCAGAAATCTGATATTATATGATATATTATATGAATCTTTATTATATGATAGCAGATTTTATTTTGAAAATAGGTTTAGTAGTTTTACATTGAAAAAAAACTTGATTTTATTTAAAATCGTCAACCATATTGGAAAAGAGAGAATCGGTATGCCAGGTAGTCTTTTTTTAAGGTAATTTAAGCCATCTTAATTTAACTGTTTTTTTAAGGTAAATTAAACCGTCATTTTGAAGGTCTTCTTATGTGGAATAATAGTTTCATTTTTGAAAAAATAAAATGTTTAATATTACAGTTAGTTAGAGATGGCGGTCTGGTGTTTTACTTTAAAAAATGCAGGTGTCAGGTAATATCTGTATTACTTTACTTTTATATTGTTTTTTTAAAGATATTTCCACAGCTTTTTAATTAAATATGCTTTTGTTTTGTTTTAAACTAGGTATTAACGTTAACATTGTATTGGTCTTATTTACATTTTGTTAAATGTAGATACACTCATGTCGTGGAGTTACTTGCTATCAACTCCCTATTTGATATAAGCCCTACAAAAGGTCTTTAAAGACTAAAAAGGTTAGTTTATTATGTTTATTCTAGTATTTCTTGACTGGTTGATTTCTATATTTCGAATAATATATGAGTGTCTTTTTTCAGGGCTACAAAAAAAAAGGGCTTAAAAGTCTGGAGACCGCTACGTGAAGCGATTTTCGTTTAAAGTTATTGTTTTTCTACTGTATGTATCGGATACTTCCGAATGAAGTGTGAAATGTTTCTTTTTATATTGAAATGATTTTAAAAAGCAGAGTCGCCAAACGCAATTTAAACATTAATTTATCGAAGTTATACATGTTTTAGATAATAATTTTATGATTGTAATATGTAAACTGTACTTGTAAATCTCAATCTTGAATTAATTTTTATTATTATTTTAGATTGTTCTTTATTCATATTTGTTAACCGAGTATTAGGTAATTGATACCATAATTGATTGATTTACCATAAGTGTTTACGCTAGTAATGTTATTTAATAAATTCGAAAAAGTTTAAAATGTGTCATCTATGCATTGTTTTGGATGAGGTCATCTAATAAAAATAATAAACAATTTCGCTAAAGATAAATTCAAAGAAAAGTACAAAAATAATATTAGGAAGATTCATGCCTCGAAATTGAAGCACAAATTACAGAAGGTCCTATATCGAAATGCTGTCGCTCGAACATTGGCTTACCGCCAACGGACCGCTCTTGAAAATTTAGCGTTTTGCCGCCATTGGTCCACTGTTGAACCGCTTAAAGCTAGCTGCTAACGGTCCGATGTAAATACGATGTGCAAGCCAACGCGGCAACACAGCGGGCGGCCGACGTCGGCACGGCATAAGTACTGACAGCGGCCCGACTACTTAATGTTTGCTGGGCAGGTTCTTGCTTCTAAAGCATCCATCTTAAAATCAACACCGATTTCAAAATCATTTTTTCTAGTCCACGGTGTTCTTGAACCTCTATCTCGAAAGATAACTTCGCTCTTAACCACGTCATAGTAATTGACTATTTTTCGTTTTGTTTTTCGGATAGTTTCTTGGCTAGTCTTCTAACAAATTGATGACATTCTTTATCCATACCTCCAATACCTAAAATGAAGAAAAGCGTTTAAACAAAAATAAGTTTTATCTTAAGTAAAAATTTGTTTTGATTCACTTCGCTAGAAAATAATTTGCTATTAATTTTGTAAACTAAGTTTAGATACCGATTAAAATGAAAAATATTGCAACAAGAAGTCACTAATAAATAAATAAATCATAAGCTAGTAAACAAATAAATCAAAATTAATAAACTTCTTTAGAAATCTCCCAGTAATAGACGAACTTTATCATACAAAATTGCCTTTACTCAGGGTTGTTTTTGTACTTATCTTTAATAAAGTCAACAATAAATTGTATTTCAGAAATTTTATCAAATAAGATTGACTGCTCAATAGTCGTAGAAACAGTTCGTATATATTCAGTGGCGGATTAAGACTTTTCGGGGCCCGGGGCTATTTAAAAGTAGGAGGCCCCGTTCCACTAAAAACGACAAAAATCAGTAAAACAAAGACTTTCTTGAAAACGCTATCACTGATATTTATTTATATACAAATTTTATATTTATTTTATTGAATTAAGTTGAGTGATTTTTTTCTGATTTTCTTCCCCGCAAACTCTGCAATCACATCGCTGAAATCCAAAGTTTCTAATAATTTTGACTCAATAGTTAATCTTGCTATATTACTTAAACGACTATGGACCATTGTTGATCGGTGCATGTTCTTAACTCTTTTAAGAGTAGAGAATGATCTCTCAGCCTCGCAATTTGTTATGGGAATAGTTAGAAACAAGCGATATGCTATATAAACATTTGGAAATACATCAATGATATCGGTTTCAACAATCCAATATAAAACATGCAGAGGAATCAATGCGTTTTCAGTCTCAGATTTATCTTTTTTATGCGAAAAAAAAACTCGGAGGCTGCAACTTTAATAATGTTACAAATTGTTCTATTACAAATATGAAACTATCTTCTAAATCATTTGAGTACACTTCTACAATTTTTTTCGCGCTAACTTGCAATTCCATGGTACTAATAGTTAACAGCTTCGATAGAAATTCAAATAACTTATTTACGTGGTTTTAACCATCACTTCTTATAGTTAATTGTGTCACAAGTTTGTCAATAATGACAAAAAATGTATTCACTCGAAACTTGTCGGATACGCTTAAAGAACCAACTTGGTTTTCTCCGTTGCTCAATTTTTTAATTACCTTTCTTTTGATCTTATCAGAAAAGTCTTTTTCAATAAACGAGCTAAGTTTTTTCATTCTCAAATCTCGTAAAGTCGTTTCGTAAGTTTTTTACAAAGTCAATTTGTGAAAGTAACATACTGCTTGCCGTATGCAAATCTAGTTCAACTTTTTGAAGAAATTAGCTAACTGCATTAAACCTCTTAAGTATGTGATGCCAAAGTACAGCCATGAATGCAAACTCTAGCTTAGTGATCTTATTTAATAAACACAAAACTTCATGACGAGTATCAGATTTTTCTTCTGTATCCTCAGCTATATGACATAGCGCTGCATGAATCCCATCAAAATTTTCTACTAAACTTTTTGAAGCATCTGACCTACATGACCATCGTGTATCTGATAGGCGCTTGAGTGTAGCATGATTTCCTTTCAATAAATCCCATCTATGTGTTAAAGCTACAAAAAATGAATACAAACTCTGGAGGACGCCAAAATAGTTGAAAGAATTGATGCACTCATTGACACTGCACTGCCCTACTAAATTTAAAGAATGTCCTGCGCAGGGGATATAAAAAGCTAATTCACTTCACTCTTTTAAACGTGCTTGTAATCCAGAATATTTACCAGACATATTACTTGCATTATCGTATGTCTGTCCCCGACAATTGGTTATATCAATACCATATCTTTCCAGTAGATCTAAAATGTCAGTAATCAAAGATTTACCGTCGTGCCTTTTAATTTGTAGAAAACAAAAAAATCGTTCATACACGTGGCCGTTTAGATAATAACGAAATATCACAGAAAGTTGACCCACGTGAGAAATATCAGGAGTCGAATCTACGATAATTCCCCAGTATTTTGCTTTTTTTATTTTGGTAATAATGTGCGTTAAAACCTTATGAGACATAATATCAATTAGCTCTTCACAAATAGTTTTAGACAAATAATTTACAATACCTTTGCCTTTATTTGCAAAAGTGTCAATGTGTTGCTTTAAAACTGGATCAAATTGAGTCAACAGTTCTAACATGCCTAAGTAATTTCCGTTATTTGACGATCCTATAACTTCATTATGGCCTCGAAATGCTAAACCTCTTACGGTTAAAAAACGAATAACCGCTACTATTCTATTTAAGATTGCAGACCAATAATTAAATTCCCTTTCAATCTGGCTTACCATTAGGGGTGGGAGTTAAGGTTAGTTTTAGTCTAACTAAATTTAGTCGACTAACTTTTTAGTCTAACTAAAATTAGTCGACTAACTTTTTAGTCTAACTGAATTTAGTCGACTAACTTTTTAGTCTAACTAAATTTAGTCGACTAACTTTTTAGCGTAACTAAATTTAGTCGACTAACTTTTTAGTCTAACAAAATTTAGTCGACTAACTTTTTAGTCTAACTAAATTTAGTCGACTAACTTTTTAGTCTAACTAAATTTAGTCGACTAACTTTTTAGTCTAACTAAATTTAGTCGACTAACTTTTTAGCGTAAATAAATTAATCGACTAACTTTTTAGTCTAACTAAATTCAGTCGACTAACTTTTTAGCGTAACTAAAATTAGTCGACTAACTTTTTAGCGTAACTAAAATTAGTCGACCAACATTTTAGCGTAAATAAATTAGTCGACTAACTTTTTAGTTTGACTAAATTTAGTCGACTAAGTTTTTAATTTGAGAAAAATATATTGTTACTTTTACCCAAAAAATACTTTTTTTAAATCTTATGTTTTAAATCTTATGTGTTAGTTGTGAAGTGGTTTGAGCGCCATTTTTTTAATAACAAATTGCTGTAAGTTACAATTTAGATCTCCATGGCATCTTTTTCAAAGTTGATTTTCAGAGTTTTTCAAGTTTTTGGAGAAAATTTTTTTTTCTTAAGTTTGCGAGATATACACTTGGAGTTTTGTAATAGTAAAAAAACTGTATCCAATTACTCCCCCCTTACTACTAAGTAACTTTCAATGAAAAGCGGTTTAAATCTGGATTTAAATCGCTTTAATTAGAAATTGAGATTGAAATCTCAATTTCTAATTAAAATGAACCTTAAACTATTAGAAAAAAAAATGGTGCCATATTTTTGAAATGTGTTGTATGCAGAAGCTTTTTCGGATTTCTTTTATATAATACCAGCAATCATTTTTTGAGGTAATAATACCTAATTTATTTTGTTCTACACTAATAAAACGCAGTTTTTACAGTGACGACAATATGATTGTAGTTGTTAGTAACAATTACACAATATAGAAATAATAAAAAACATTAATTGCGTAACAATTTGTTACGCAATTAATGTTTTTTATTATTTCTATATTGTGTAATTGAATATATATCTTGGTCAACTCTCAATTTTTTTTTTTTTTTTTATTATTATTAAAATGCTAATAACTAATTATGTATTCGGTATAAAGTATCAGCTGTTTTTGGCGGAGTTGTTCTACTAACAAACCAATTTTTATTTAATTCAATGAAAGAAAATGTGGGGCAATACTAGGTACAAACAAAACATTTTTATTACCTAATTGTCACAAATTATATTACGTATTTTAAATTTCTTAAAAACAATAAATTTTAATGAATGTCTTTAAGTTGATTTATTTGTCTTAATTCATGTTATGTTCATATAATTTCTCAACACAACAAAATTTAAGGAATGTCTTAACTGACACCTCAAAGTAATGGTTTCCCGCTATATATTAGATAAACCGTTATTCTCAAATATATATTTAAATTTACTTTAAGAAATTGCATTTTTAAACTATGTCGAAAAATAATACGTCTTCTCCAATTGAATATGCTGCTCCAATATCTGATTTGATGAATCTGACGAAGAAAAGATTGGATAAAAGAAAGACTATAGATGAACAAAACCCTGCAGATCATAACGATAGCGAAAGAAGTTCAAGTTTTTCATCCGGTCAAACAGAAATTGAAGTTGATGCTCAGTCCATTGAAGAAGCAGCTAAAACTACATACGAATATTACTCAATCGAGGAGGAAACATCAAAATGGATATGCAATCAATGTAATAGTAACAGACCTAAAAAGTACTCTTGTAAAACATCAAAGAGTATATTAGATTACCATCTTGAACATGATCACAAAATAATAACGCCGAAAAAAAAACGAACTATGAGTGGCTTGTCAAAAGAAGTTAGCGATAAGATTGATAGAGCTCTTTTAATTTTCATTATTGCCTGTTGTCTTCCATTTATGTTGGTAGAAAGAAGTGCATTTAAAGAATTTGTTTTGTGTTTAAATCCAAAGTATAAAGTGCCTTGCCGAAAAAAGTTAAGATCTCTTTTAACTGATTTAAATCGAGAAAAAGTTGAACTTTTGAAATCAAAATTATTATCAATTAAAGTTTTATCTATTACTACTGACGGATGGACGTCCTGTCAAAACTATAGTTATATATCTGCAACTGCACATTTCATTTCTGACAAAACAAATTTCATCAGTTTTTGTTTGGGCTTTGCATACCTTAATGGCCGCCATGATGCAGATAATTTAAAAGAGGCTTTGCTAAAAATCGTAGAAAAGTTTAAAGTAGATGATAAAATAATGAGTATAGTCCCAGACGGCACAACTCGTTTAAAAGTTACGCGTGGTTTCTGTTACGTGTTTAAAACTCCCGAAAACACTAAGAATAACACGTGTCAAGGATAGGGTTTTGATTCCGTGAAATTAACTACTATATTATACCAAGAAACCAGTTTGGATATTAAGTTTTTAGTTACAAAAATGGAGTATTAAATTATCAGAAGTTTTCGCAACGAATGTGAAACCATCACTAAAAGCATGCGATTTTTCAAATTTATTGCTTTATTCGGAAGGTTTTGGAGTGTGTAACAAGAACATTCAGGAAAACATTTGTCGAGAAAATTTATATGTTAAATAAATTCAGTTTTTGTTAAGTATTAGCATGTATATATATATATATATATATATATATATATATATATATATATATATATATATATATATATATATATATATATACATATATATATATATATATATATATATATATATATATATATATATATGTATATATATATATATATATATATATATATATATATTTATATATATATATATATATATATATATATATAAATATAGTGAATTTATATGTACCTATATATATATATATTTATATTATAAATATATATATATATATATATATGTGCATATAAATATATATATATATATATATATATATATATATATATATATATATATATATATATATATATGTGCATATATATATGTGTGTGCAGATATGTTTTTATATATATATATAAATATATATATATATTTAAATATATATATATATATATATATATATAATATATATATATATATAAATATATATAAATATATATATATATATATATAAATATATATATATATATATAAATATATATATATATATATATATATATATATATAAATATATATATATATATATATAATATATATATATATATATATATAAATATATATATATATATTTAAATATAAATACATATGCACACATATATATATATATATATATATATATATATATATATATATATATATATATTTATATGCATATATATGCACATATATATATATATATACACACACACACACACACACACACACAAACACACTTACATATATAAATATACACGTGTGTATATATATGTGTATATATATATATATATATATACACATATATATACACACGTGTATCTATATAGACACACACTTGTGTATCTATATAATTTATACAATGTATATTTTATATATGTATGTATAATACATATATAAAATATGTATGTGTTTATTTATGTATTCATATGTATATATGTGTGTATGTATAAGTCTATATATTATGTATGTATGTATAAATATATATATATATATATATATATATATATATATGTATATATATATATATATATATATATATATATATATATATATATATATATATATACTTATATACATACATACATACATACATACATACAGTTATAAATAAATGTATATGTTATGTATATGTAATATGTACAAATAAACACACATATGTGTGTTTATTTCGGCGTATGTATATTTGTGTGTATTTGTATCTGTATATGTGTGTTTATTTCTGCGATGAATATATATATATACATATATATATATATATATATATATATATATATATATATATATATATATATATATATATATATATATATTTATATATATATATATATATATATATATATATATATATATATATATATATAAAATACATTTTTTGTGTTAACAGTATTATTGTTATTACTATTAGTATTGTTATATGTTTGAAAAATACTAGTGTTGTTCCTATATAAAAGTGTGTGTACTAAATGCTATAGGATATCCTATTAATAATAATTATTTAATAAAAATGAAAAGAACAAGTTCAGCATAGTAGAAAGAATATTTGAAAAAATATCGATCAGCCTTATCTGGAAATTTATTTCCTGAAAGTTTAAATTTGTCTTCGAGCTGCGAGGCTGCACCAATATACTACCTATGCTTCAATAAACTTTCTCTACCAATATTGACAGCAAAATCTAGTAATACTTTGTTGCAAAATACTGTCTGTAAGTAACTTTACTTATCTGTAAATCAATTGTTTATATTTGAAAATTATTATGTAAAAATTAATTTTTAATTGTTTGAGAAGATACAAAAATGAGTCAGCAGTATAAAAAATATAGCATGAGACGAAGCCAGCTAGAAAATTTCTTGCATAGTCTATCTGATTGCAGAAATAATATTTTTTTTACTGATTAAGGTAAGGGTGAACTTTTTTTGTTTTGTTTGTGTGTGTGTATGTATATATATATATATATATATATATATATATATATATATATATATATATATATATATATATATATATATAACATTTTTAAACCAGAATATGTGGGTTTTAATAAGCAACAAAACATAAATTGAAAAGATTCTACTATAAGTCTTCTACTTACTTATAGTTTACTAAAATAATCTTACTAATTCTACTAAAAGTCAACTACTAAGTTTTTCACATGTTCAACGAAAAAGAGAATAAGAAAAAATATTAATGCTGGTACAACTGTTAATGAAAATACTTGTATTGAAACTCTAGTTATTTATCTTTAACTTAAAAAAATTTAAAATGACACTAATATTTCTGGTAAATTTTGTTTTTGCAAATTTTATCTTTTAGGAGTTTTACTGTTATCACATAATCTAGATGAAGACAATATATTTATAGAAGGCTTCAGAAACTTAATGAAGATAATAATATTAATGTTGATTAAGGTAGGTGACTATTAATGAACAGGGGGCATATGTGCATTTGGCTTTTTTAAATGTTATGTATAACTTATATTTATATTTATCACCTATATTTGAGTGTATATTAGTCTAATTTATCTTAAAACAGGATATTTGCACTTTAACAAGCAATAAACTTAAATGAGATGGTTTCGAATCAACCTTTAAAGATTTCTATATTTATAAGCAAAAATCAATTAAGAGAGGATTTACATCCTGGTACAAATGCTAATGAAAATACTTGTGAATACTCGGGCTTCTGGGTCTTTCCAAAGTAATAAATTATTTGCATTTAATTTAAAAGTTTATAATATTTAAAAAGTACAATAGTATATTTGATGAATTATGTTTCTTAATGGTTTTCATAAATTCTCTAAGGGCGTCTCTTATTTAGGTTGAAGTAGATGGCTCTAAAAAACAATTTGAAAAAAAGAATGAAGGGTCGATTCCGTTTAAATGTACATACACAAACAATTCTGATCAATATAGAAAAAATCAATTTTACTCTTCCATCGAATCATCACTCTGGTTTTTTCAAACAGCATTTTTTATAGTGCATTTATTTAGGTACAATACAAAACAATAGACTAAGATAATCATTTATTTTGTTATTTATTATAAAACTTGTTTTTTTTTTTAAATAGATTAAGGCGAATCATCAAAAACCATTACCAATACAGATCGACCAAAAAATCAGACAAACGAAACCTCTCCCATGGATGATGCTATGTTTTAGCGTTAAATGATTGACACACCATTACATAAAAAGAAATTTGGACTACTGCAATAGTTTTTAGATAAAGATTTGAGTGAAATTAAATTTGAACAGGTTACCTCAATTGAGGAATTAGTAAAGTTCGAGACCCGACTTTTAAGAAAAATTAAAAAGAACATTCGATGCTACTGGAATTGTTTGTAAAAATACGAAGCGTATTGTTATACGATTTTAGATTTTATATTGACGGAAGAGGCGATCAATCGAAATTAAATATTATGTATGGTACCATGTGCCAAGCGTCTTTTATTAGCTTATTTTTAATGATTTGGTTTTTTATTTCTTTGTTTATTTTTTCTTCATAGTATTATTGTATATTAATTTACCTTAAAAAACAAAAATAAAACAACAAAATTGTCGTAAATATAATGTAGTATATATAAAAAAAGGTTTACATGTTTAAAGTTATTAACGTGTCTAACAAAACCTACGTAATTTTGGTTTATCATTAAACCGTGCTGAACAGCTGTTAGTTCAGGCATAAGTTTGGAAAACTTATGCCTGAACTAACTAAAGGCATTAAATAAAGTTTCCGTTTGGAAACTTTATTTAATGCCATAAGTCCGTTTTAAACTATAAAAAACACGAATTTAAAACCTCTTAAA
Organism: Hydra vulgaris; assembly: GCF_038396675.1. Classification (NCBI taxonomy): domain Eukaryota; kingdom Metazoa; phylum Cnidaria; class Hydrozoa; order Anthoathecata; family Hydridae; genus Hydra; species Hydra vulgaris. The sequence continues at coordinate 18,696,164 of NC_088933.1, forward strand.
ACACGAGTTTAAAACCTCAAAAACACGTATTTAAAACATAAAAAAACTCGTCTTTGAAACCTTAGAAAACCCGTGTAAAACTCCAGTTAAACTTCCCGTGAAATCCACGTGTTTTTGGTTTACGCCTGGATCGTAACAAACACGTGTTTATACGGGTTTTAATTCCGAGATTAAAACCAGATGTGCCGTCTGGGGTATCAGACAACGCCAGTAACATACGCAACTGTCTAAATTCTTTAAAAGTTTGTTTAAACATTCAACCAATAAGATGCATGGGACATGTTTTGCAATTAGTTGTTAAAAATGTCATAGATTTAGTTGAAGAAGGTGAAAAAGATACTTCGTCTAAATTCTTTTTTATTGCAAGAACATTAACTAAGTGCAGGAAATTGTTACATCTTTCAATCATTCTTCTCAACTTAATGATTTATTAGAGGAAAGTCAAACACGACAAGGTGTCGAAAAAAATCACATACTTCATTTGATTCAAGATGTGAAAACTCGTTGGCACTCTACGTTTCTCATGGCAGAGCGAATGCTTAAGCTTCACTCCTACGTAAAAGATATCTTTAATTCGAAACAACAATACAAAGATATGAGAAAATATTTACTCGATGAAGATGAAATGGTTAACTTAAAAGAAACGGTAAATGCTTTATTAAGCTTTAATCAAGTAAGTGTTTTACTACCTGGCGATAGGTATGCAACGTGTTCTTTAATTATTCCAAGTATAAAGTACCTTGAGAAGCAGCTGAGTAAGAATAAAAGTGAGACTCCTCCTTTAATTGTAATATTGAAATCACATTTGTTAGAATCTTTACAAACTTACAAAGATTCATAGGAATTAGAGAATAATTCCTTTTTATTGTGTGCCACTTTTTTGGATCCAAATTATAAAAGTTTTCAATTCTTTGAAAAGTACGAAAAAAAGAAATATTTAAAAATTGTGAAAGAATTTTTGTCAGATTTTTATCTCTCAAAAAGAGTTGGTGAAATAATTCCAATTAAAAAGGTGACAAAGGAATCAAAAAAGTTTAAGTTGTCATTTGAGGATGAAGAAGATGATTCCGGAAGTGATAGTGACAAAAATGTAACCTTAGATTTAAAAAAAGAAATCAGTGAATATATAAGATTATAAGTGCACGAACAAAATGTTTTAGAGTTTTGGCATCAAAATCAATATGTTTTTCCAATATTGTATTGCATTTCAACGATGATTTTATGTACACCTGCTACCAGTGCACCAAGTGAGCGCCTTTTTTCTGATGCATTAAACAATTTGTATGCTAAGCGAAACAGGATGACGGCTGAATGTTTTCAAATGTTGATGTTTTTGTACGAAAATTTGGAATTTTTTAATTTGGTTTAAAATTGGTGCAATTTAATCAATGTAATACGGAAATATCTTGTTGTAATAATTATTTTTGAATTTATTTTATTGTTCTTCAATAAAAACTCTTAAATTTAGAACTTGAACTGTTTTGTTTTAAAAACAATCAAACAAGGTTGCAACATGTTTAAAAAATGATTTTATAAAGTTGTTGCTCTCATGTTTGGGACAGGGGGGACCCCAGAAACTTGAGGGCTTTTATGTTTCCAGGCTACAATTATCGCAATTTTTTGCAAAGTATCATTATCCGATTTTCAATTTCGTTTTTAGAAAAACCAATTGCTTAATTAGACTATAAAACTAAGTGCAAAATATGAACGTAGCAAGTCTTCCCGATTCTATGTTATTTAAATTTAAGTTTTTTTACATTTGTAAATGTATTTTACATTTTCATGTATTAATTATGACCCACCCAAGTTTATATTTCATAATGAATGATTTCATTAACCTTACCTTTTCTTTATAATTCTACAAAAAATGGCGTCTTAAATGCGGTTCATTTAAGTTGATATTTCAAACTTACTTTTTAAAAAAGATTGCTTCTAGTTAACTTTAGATCTTATTTTCTTATTAAACTCTTATTTTCTAACAAACTATCTACTCCAGCTTGAAGCAATTTAAAGCCAAAAATTGCTGCTGCCTAGTATACAGCCATATTTAATATAATTAAATGAGTTTATATACGACTAAAAATTAAATTTTTGATACAAAAAAAAAACACTATTTTGGGAAAAATATATCGTAACTTAATTTTTTTTTAACAAAAAGTGAAAATGTACTTTAAAATGATAGATATTCTGCATTTTTTAAGTAATTAAAAAGTGATAAGAAATTTTCTGGTTTGATAAAGCGACCGCTGCCATTTAACAGAATGTTTATTTTACAGTTTTACACGATTAAATTGCGGAAGTTGCATTTTTAAATGCGGACGATGAGCCTCTCGGTAAATGCTATTAAATGTTTTGCATTTTGAAAACTCTATTAATACGTTTAACATTTGGTATGCATTTTAGAATAAATAAATTGCCGAAGCTTAAATGTACTTAAAATGTAACAAACATAACCTAAATACGCCAACCAATTTAAGCGCAATTCTGTGCTTATTTGTCCGTACGTTGAAAAAATGAGAAAATGATAAAGTTTTAATTATGAATGTAATGATAACGTTGCATATATAAGCTTTCGCATTAAATTTCAAGCTTGTTGAGAAAAATGATGGAAGTTAGCGTTAATAAATTGGTACTTCTTATCGCTTATATGAAATTAAATATTTAGAGACTAAGTATATTCGCTAGTATTCAGGGGAAGGGGGGGGGAGGTGGTAAGTTGAAAACTGCCGTAAGAATAATTGCCGATTAAAAATTATACTTGCTGAGCATAAGAATATATATATCGATTGCTGAGATTTGCTAATAATTATAATAACATCTTAATTTGCCGAATGATCAAACTAAATATCGGTAATAGCATGGCCTATAAGAGATGGACTTGCAACCTATTTTTTTTTTTTTTTTTTTTGCGAACCATGCTCATTGCGCATTGTTACAAATCTTTTGTTTTAAACAATAGAAATTAAATTATAAAGTCTGTCGGATTCGTCGAAAACTTTTGGTCTCGTCTAACCAGTTACATCAACTTCCTTTTAGTTATTCAAGATAACAGCAATAGATAGCGATTCCACGGCTCAACGAAAAACATTTGACGTTTGAAAAAAAAACACGTAACTTTCATGAACTTTACTCTCTTATATCTTTTTGTATGCTTAAGCAAACACCTTAAGGTTTTTTGCATCAATTAGTGTTACTCAACCTCTTTCCAGTCATATTTAGAAAGTACTATGGTTTATATGGCTTCATTTAAATTTTATCCATATCTTAAGACCACTTTTAAGAAAAAAGCTCGAAGCGGGAACATTTTTTTAAAACAAAGCTTTAAGAGGTTAGGATTCCTTAGTACCAAAACACATCCAATTTTTATAAAACTTTCCGTATACATTAAAAAAGGGATGACGAATCAAATGGAATGTGCACACTTTTTAACTTTTATACATAAATTTTTAGTTCTTAGCGTTTCAAAACTTCAAGGTTTATTTTTATAGAAAAAAAAAAGTGTTTTTTAAAAGTGTCCAGGTGGAAATTGCAAGTTTACTCTTTCCTCTTTTTATAACAAGTATTTATTTATGTTTTCTTGAAGAATAGGTTCTAAGGATTTGTATATAGAAACTATGTATATATATATAACTATCTTCCTTCGCATATTTTATGACGTTTTTTGTTTTGATTTTGCGTGACATAATGCAAATTTTTGGTGCCATAACAATGCAAATTTTCCATACTCAAGCCCTATACCTTTCGTCAAAAAATCATCAATTATTGCACTACAAAAAATTCAATAACTTTAGATCCGCTTAACTTCAAAGGCCGAATGACCCCTTATTTTTTAAGTCAAGTCAAGCTCTATACAATGATATAAGTTACATATGTTTATTTGAATAATAAAAAAATCGTCAAGAATGGCTACAATAGAATCAGATTTTAAGTTTAATTTTATATAGCTAGATATTCCTTATATTTTAAGAAATAACACTGATAATAATATAGAAATTGAGATCATTTACTTAACTACTTTAGTACATGTATAACTAGAGATATAACAAATAATACAAAATATCAACTAGTTTTGTAGCTACTTAGAGAATATTGGTTTCATGTCCAGGGAACTACACCATCTACTACATTGCTGTAGACTTATTGTTTATGAATGTTATAGAATTTTTTATTTTTATGTTTAACAACAGAAATATATACAGTTAAGGATAAATAACTCATACATAAAATGAATATAAATACAATAAAGAAAAAAATAATTTGTCACAGTTTTAAAGAATTTAGCAAACCAATTTATGGCAAACCGCAAGAATAACTAAGTATTTAATATTAACATAGCATGATTTACCAGCTATATATAAACTAATTTTTATTTGACAAAAACAAATGGGTTATTATGTGCCTTGACTAACTTGAATAACTTTTTAAAAGGTTTTGCATTATCAAACGAGTTATAAAAAAGCCCATTAGAAAATACACCTACTAAAAAACAATGCTCAGTGGAATATATATTATGGAGCTTATAGAGTAGTCGAGGCAAAAAATGGCGACATATCGGAAATAATACTCAAAAAATACACAAAACTAAGGCTGGTGAATGAAGGACCAAGGAGTTGCATGAAACCAGACCTTGACTAAAAATTTTATTTAAGCATTTTTACTTTTCGCTTTACTTTTTCAAATTATAATTATCTTTACAGATCTATTTTATTATTGATTGAACTAATTATCTTTACAGATCTATTTTATTATTGATGAAATTTAAATTAAAATTATCTTTACAGATCTATTTTATTATTGATGGAACTTTGTTTACACGAAAAAAGTTCCCAAATTTACAAATGTTTATCTTGGAAAAATGATGAAAATCTGTTCGTGCCGACAACTGATTTCCTTTTCCTTGGTGTAATTTGTTTAGTAATTTGTCAACACGTGAAGTAGTTACTTATCCTGAACAGTCTTATTAAACAAATGCTATAAAATTTAAACTAATACCACGTGATCAGAGTTTCTGTTTAAAAACTAAGGGCAGCCATTTTAATAGATTTTTTTGTTGACGGGTGAAAATTTAGAGTTTGTCGGAAACTCGCATGGCTCGCTAATTTCTGCGGCCTCTTTGATGTAAAACAATAGGTTGCACGTCCATCTCTTATAGTTCCATGGTAATAGATAGTGAGTGTCATACCCCCAACACCACCTTCCCTTCTCGCTGGCTCCAATACTATATATCACTAATATGAAAATGAAAATTTATAGGCAATGTATAATAAAATCCAATTTTAGGAATGTTACTTATCTGGGATAATTTTTCCTATGTTGCTATTTTAGGCCTTTGAAATAGGGTTGTTAACCGAAAGGTTTCAAAGATTTCTGTAAAAAAATCTTTCAAAAGGGTATATACAATTACTAATTGTAATACTATATTATTTGCGAAAGTTACTTTGACAAATTTTGATGCTTCTATATATTCGTTACGAATAAAAATAAATACTAATTGTCAATTAGTATTTATTTTTATTCGTAACGAATATATAGAAGCATTAAAATATGTCAAAGTAACTTTCGCAAATAATACTTCTGAAAATTAGACTTTCGTAAGTTGCTATTTCAAATAATGCTCTTCCAAAACTTCCAAAAGTTTCACTTTCGGAAGTAGCACTTGAGAAATGAGCGCTTTTAATAACTACGTTTCGAAATCTATAAAGGAAGTTTATTCGCCTAACTGCAAGAAATGTGAAAATAAAATATCTGTATATATCAAACTGTTTGTAATGAAACTTTATCTTCAGTATAGCAACATATTAAATTTTTTAGTTTGTTTTTTCAAATAATGATCAAAAAATTTATTTCGAAAGGAAAATTTTCGATAAATCCACTTGAAGAACGGTCACTTACGGAAGAAAACTTGAAATTCGTCATAAAAACAAGATTAAAATGTTCCATTTAAAAAAATCCGTTCAATGAACTAAGTAATTAAAAGCTCATTACTCATAAGTGTCAATTATCGCGCATGCAAATTTTTATGAAGTAAAAAACTGATTTTATTTTTTAACTGAGTCCTTTCGGTAGGTTTCAAAAATCTTCTTTCGAAATGAATCGATTAGCAAGTTTCTTTTCGCTTGTGATTCTTGCGAAAATTTTGTTTTTCGTATATTGCTTTACCAGCGGCGTGGGCAGGATTTTTTTTGATGTTTCAGATATGACACTTTTAGGCATCGTGCGAATGTTGTTAAGTCAAATTAATTAATTAAGTCAAAAAAATTAATTAATTAAGTCAAAAAAAAATAATTAATTAAGTCAAAAAAAAATCAAGAATGTTGTTAAGTCAAATGAAAATGTTTCTCAAAAAAATTGCGGTGATTGGAGCGTGAGAACAAAAATACCCCCAACAAGTTGGCTTTCCCAACCCCGAATTAGACGTTAAATTAAACTGCAGAATGTTAATTAAACGTTCAAAGGGTGCCTTTTTTAGATTCCGTGCCCATTGGGTGTTTATAAACAGTTGCAACAACCGCATTGGTAGTTGTCTCAGAGCTGGGACAAAATTCTAATAATCAAAGTTGATTTAATACGTTACGAATTTGATTTGACGTGCCCCTATGAACCATATTTGGGACATTCAACCGCCACAATAATGTGCCATCGTGTGTGAAATATTCATGGCTTCTTAGGTTATTCAGTTTTTAGTACGGAAGCTTGTTTTAATCGACTAATTTTAGTTACGCCAAAAAGTTAGTCGACTAAATTTAGTTACGCTAAAAAGTTAGTCGACTAATTTTAGTTACGCTAAAAAGTTAGTTGACTAAATTTAGTTAGACTAAAAAGTTAGTCGACTAATTTTAGTTAGACTAAAAAGTTAGTCCACTAAATTTAGTTAGACTAAAAAGTTAGTCCACTAAATTTAGTTAGACTAAAAAGTTAGTCGACTAATTTATTTACGCTAAAAAGTTAGCCGACTAGTTTTAGTTAGACTAAAAAGTTAGTCGACTAAATTTAGTTACGCTAAAAAGTTAGTCGACTAATTTATTTACGCTAAAAAGTTAGTCGACTAATTTTAGTTACGCTAAAAAGTTAGTTGACTAAATTTAGTTAGACTAAAAAGTTAGTCGACTAATTTTAGTTAGACTAAAAAGTTAGTCCACTAAATTTAGTTAGACTAAAAAGTTAGTCCACTAAATTTAGTTAGACTAAAAAGTTAGTCGACTAATTTATTTACGCTAAAAAGTTAGCCGACTAGTTTTAGTTAGACTAAAAAGTTAGTCGACTAAATTTAGTTACGCTAAAAAGTTAGTCGACTAAATTTAGTTAGACTAAAAAGTTAGTCGACTAATTTTAGTTAGACTAAAAAATTAGTCGACTAAATTTAGTGAGACTAAAAAGTTAGTCGACTAATTTTAGTTAGACTAAAAAGTTAGTTGGGTAATTTTAGTTACGGTTTTTTTAGTTAAGTTAGTTACAATTTTTAGTTTTGGTCACAACACTACTTACCATATATTCATCGACATGAGTATTTTGTTTTATGAATTCTATCCACTTAATCATACATTGAATATGTTCCTTGCTGTTTTCGTGGCCGAAAATAGTTTGTTTAGCTTTTTTCCAATTGTAAAAGCCACTTTTGACAAATACGTTGTCGTAATCGGTTGAAAACAACTTGCAAACATAACAAAATACACATCCAGTGGATTCAGAAAACATTAACCATTTTCGGTCACACTTTTCGCCATTATTTATCACTTTTTGAAAATATTTAACCGAATAATATCTGTACTGGTTTTTGAACATCCGCTTCGAAGATTCGAAATTAGAGTCTTTATTTTGAAAAAAAGCATACCCCTTTAATTGTAATGGCCATAAAGCAGGGTCTTCGCGTAGAATGGTGTCTAGTAAAAAAAATCATGATAAATAAGGCTAATAAAAAAATAATAAGTGACAATTTATAGAATAAAAATATTACCTGCCTAAAAAGTAAATTTTTTGTTTAGCAGATGTTAGAGGTATCATTAAAGATACTAAAAGTTGGAGTACCTGAGTCAAGCTCATTATTATGCATTGTAGATTCAACACTTTCAACTTCTTGAATTTCATTTGAAGGACCTTGGCAGGCTGCCTCATTTTCCGTGTTTTTGTTTTCATCTTTTCTTTCATTGTTTTTATTATTACCCACAGTTTGTGGAAATTGCATATTAGTTTGGTTTGATGAAAAAAAATTTGTTTTTTTTGGAAGTTTAGCTACCATTTCCTCTCTCTCTTTCTTCAATCTTCTTTTAGAAGCTCCACTTTCATATTTTCTTAGCATTTTAATTATAACTGTATAACCTGAAAAACTGTTCTTTTTTTCTCTTTCACGAATTTAGCGCTTCAGCTATTAAATGCATTCACACAAGAACTCTTTTGTGCGGAAGTACAAAAGAATTGTAGAATTGCAATCGTTAATGCATTTTCAATAACAATATATTTATTCAAGTCATTAATAATTTTCCGAAGGGAATTGTTTTTGAAGCAATTTGTACAAATGTTACATTCAATTATTGGTATAAGGCGCTGCTACCAATCTAGTAATTTTTTTGTTTGTTTGTAGAAGTAGTTGCGCTCCTTCGTTGTCAAAGACCGGAAAAATATATAATGCAGCGTTTTTGTTTACAGTTATTTTTTTTTTTTTGTGCTTTTGTTTTCAGACAATTTAGTAAATTTTCAGGGTTATAAAAAATTATTTTCTTTGAATCGGGGCCCATAAAATTGTGGGGCGGGGGCTATAGCCCCCCTAGCCTCCCCTTGATCCGCCACTGTATATATTCATCAAAAAACTTGGACGATTGTATCATTCTTGCAAATAGTTTAGCAAAGTTTAGCTATATTTCTTGAACAGAAAATAAGAAAGTGTTATGGGTTCGGAAAAAAACTACAATAACGGAATAACTGATGTATTACGTTTTTATTCAGGTTTTTGCAATTTATAAAACAATTACAAATAACATTGAACTTAAGCTTCAGCGTGGGACTCATCGCAATCATGGAAGTATAAAACAGATCGAAATTCATCAAGCTGCAAACATCAAAGCAATTTCAAATCGTCTCGGGAGTACGGTTGTAACCGACAATAAAAAAAAACGAGTTTCATTGGACATAAAATTCAGTGAAATGATTTTTATTAAAACATTTAAAAAACTTATTTACAGGTAGGCTACTAAGTTTTAGCTATTAGTTATTGTAATTATTTAACTAAATGTTTACTAAAACTCGGTAGATAAATAGAATCACTTTATTTTAAAAGCATATGTTAGTTTAAGCTTCTTTTCTTGCATTAAATCATAAGACGATATTGATTAAAAAGACAGCTAGAACTATTTTTAAAATATCGAAAAAAATGTTTTCTAAATTACTAAAGCCTAAAGTTTCATTTGTTGTATATCATAATTCCATTCATGCTTGTAATACTCCATTCGTAAAGTTATCGCCATTTTTGATGTTTATGCAAGAATATTATTGGCTATATCGTCAAAATACTATTTTAAATTATTATGAACGAACCTATTTGTGTTAACGTACCGAGATTAAGCGTTTAAGGACAGTCTTGGTTTTTGTTTACGAAACAAAAGGTTACATGCATAGTTCCGAAGCATTTAAATGTGGTTTAACTTCCATCTGTTTATACTTCCAAGTTGCAATCGGCTTCGAAAATACCATCGATTGCAAAAATTCCTCGCGGTAATATATTTAAATATCCAAACCATTGCGAAATCAGGATTTAGGTAATTTAGAAATATTTCGTGAAATGTGTCTTATTTTTAAAAAATTTAAAAATGTAAAACACAGTTGGAACCAGTGACAGAAACAACTGAGAAAGAGCGGGTTAGCAAAAAAAGAATTGCAGGCTTTACATTAGGCGTCCAAGAGATATTACATCTTAGCTTGTTTGAAATTACAAGGTAGCCCATTTACTGGCGAATCAGATGTCAATAAATATATTGAAAAACAGAAAGAAGTGTTGAATGTCAAAAAACGATTGATGAATGGGATATTTATTTTAGTAATAATCAAAAAATAGTAAGTCATTGCAGCAAAGATCCACTTTATATAAAATTATTGATAAAAATACAACAATACGTCGCCTTATGTCTACAGCTAATAATTTAAAGTTTCTCTAAACTTAATCTACTTAACTTGAAAAGTCCTAACAACAATCCACAATCACCTACGATGACTTTTTTTTTAGTTATTAAGGTGTTCCAAGAAGAACTATGCGTGTCTTATCACAAAGCACCGTGGAAGAGCATTTTAACTAGGAAGTTTACACATCCTTCCTTACCAATGTCGCTTATCTAGTCAGAGCTAACATCGAACCTCATACCTTTTGATACTGAGAAAGAAGCACTGCACCGTGGCCACGGGGCCAACCACGCGTGCACGCGTGGTTGCAATAAAGTTATTTCGCATTTTCAGTAGTAATTGTTACAAATTGTTCCTTATATGGAGTAATTTCATGTATAATGTCTAATTTTATGTTGTATTTATAACTACATAATAATTACGTATTTTATTGATAAAACGAAAAGAAAAATATTTACTACGGATTCTACTGTGATAATAATAATATTTCATTTTATTTAACAACTGATTGTTTTGTCAAAATAACAACTTTAATTGAAATTGAAGTAGAAATCCAAATACTTATAATGAAGAAAAGATATTTAGTAATTCGAAATGAGCATAAAAAAATAATTACGAAAAAGTGGTTAAACTACATAAAATCCATAAAAAGTTAATTATGGACCCGCCTTAAAAACGGAGATAAGAGATTAAAAAGTAGAAAAGGCCCTGGTTGAAGTGTTTATTAGAAAATGGTAAATTTCCGATGTGGAAACAAAATTTTGTTGCAAACAAAAAATTGTGTCTTTAGAAATGCTTATTTATATTCCACAAAAAAAGTGAGAAAATTATTGTTTTATTTAGAAGCATAGCCGTGCTCTAGATTTTATTTAATTTTTTAGCATAATAGATGTTATCCGGTTTTTAGTATTTGAAACTTTAATAAAATATTTTGTTGTATAAATTATTTTGTTATAATATATAGCTTATAATAAAATAATTTATACAAAAATTGTATTTTTCTTTAATTAGAACGAAAGAGTTTACATTTTCATGTTTTTTAAAGGCCTAAAAATTTGTTATCGAAAGTAAAAAAAAAAACATGTTTAATATTTAGTTTAGCTGCATTTGAAAGTTGGAAAAGAAATAAAGTTGGTTCAAATATTCCTCTCAGCTCAGTCGATACATTCAATCAACTTCAAAGACTTCTTAAATGTATCAAATTTTCAATTGGGGTTTCTTTTAATCTACATTTTCACCTTTCTAACAGAGATCTCAGCTAACTTAAGCAGAAGCTAGCTTCGGAATCCTAGCAGCTTTGTAAATGTTATTGATCTGTTATTAACTAGTTGCTCTGGTATCCTATATGCGCAACTTGTTAGGAATATTGCACTTTTCAACATCTTCTTCACCTCCTTATCAATATTATTATTAACTAGGGCAACATAACTAACAGTTCTATTAACATAACTAACAGTTCTGTTGTTGCATACTTGCCAAAAATTTTGGGTTTTTTTGAGTATTATCTTTAGGTTCAGCAGGTACAGAACATCTGCCATGAACTTCAAGAATGAATAAATAATTTTAAGTCAGTAGAAAAGAACATGAAAATGTCTTTCTCACTTTAAAGAAAAAATAATTATAATATAGTGTAACTGTGCCTGGCCTCAAAGCAGGCTTAAAGTTGATAAAAATAAATAACACATATTTGATTAGAAAACAACTAATTCACAGAGCTGATTGTAGTCCTGTTAGATGACCATAGGTACATTTGTTAGTTCCTAGGGTCTCTTTTCTCTTGCCAAACTACTGGACCTCTCTTGCAATGTTGCACAAGGGTGATCCAGCCTGTTGTTCATTCCATTCAAAACTGATGATTTCCCCCATCTTGACTCCATCTATTTTATGGCTGGCTAGGCCATAAAATAGATGGAGTCAAGATGGAGGCAGTCCTATGTAGAATCCTCTTCTCATCAGCAAAAGCCTTAATAAAGTTAGAGATCTGTAACTCCTACATGTGTTGCCAGCAGAGAAACCAAGGCAAAGGAATAATGAGAATTATTAAAAAGATAGTAATGCCTCTAACAAAGGCCAAAATATTGGAACCAGTTGTGTTGGAGCAAAAGGCATCTGGCCAAAATATCATAATAGTCCAGGAGATTTATTATCTGCTCAGTCATCTTCTTGAAGCTTTTAGCTGCAACATTTCTGATAATGAGAAACTCTGAGGGTTTTAATATATTAAAAATATTTTTATTGGTGGAAAAAATTTCTGAAAATTTTCTAAGTTAAGTTATGAATTGAAATGTTCGATAATCAGTACTTAAAAACAGTTATATATAATATAACTTCAATTCACACACAAAATATATTTTCAAATTCTTTTTAGAATCAAAATTTTTTTAACAAATTTAATTTAATTCTTTTTAAATTGGAAAAATTAAATTTTTAATGAGAAGTAGGATGAATTGAGTGAAAAGCATGAGTAACGCCAATAATTTAAAAAAACTTTTTACTGAAAAGTGCTAATTTTTGAAGTTAAATATTAGTTTTCTAATTTGCTTTTTATTAAACATAAGGGAATACATTAAAGCTATTGGTTTATATCTATGTTAAAAGTATCTATTATTTTTTATTGGTTTATTAAAAGCGTATGCTATTTTATGTATTAATTTTATTAGTTTATATATTAGTTCTATGTAAGGTAATCAATTAAATGATTAGAATTTAGTTCGGGGCATTTATTATTGACAAAGTTATTTATATAGTTCGCAAGTTTTTGTGTTTCTTTTTATTTTATTTTATCTTATCACCCAGTTTTGCAAAATATTTTTTTTGTTTTAAAACTCAGTTCTGTGATGTAAGCATCCTCTACTTTATAAATAATATCTTTTGATTCTTGTGAAAGTATAAATGCCCATTTTTTTTAAAATTATTTATATTTTTCAAAGTATGATCACAATAATTGTAGTTAATTTGGGTTTAACCTTTATTCAGATTTAACTTTAAGTTATGGGCCCATATAATTTGTATAATATAATCCATATATATCACTTTTAAATTATAGTCTGAGATAATTGGCTCTTTTAGGCAGAGATTTTTAAAGTAGTATAGCACTTTATGTTTAATAAAATCTCTGCATAAGAGAGCAAATGATCTATTACTTTAGTAAAAAGTTAGATTACAGACGGTCATCCTTAAATACTTTAAGGATGACCGTCTAAGAAAAGTAACTTTTAAGCATAACATTTTGTATCATTAAATTCTAGTAAAAAACAGTTTTTTTTTTCACTAAATTTTTTAATGATTAAAATTTTATTGTTGTTGTTTATAAAAGTTTATAAACTTATAAGTTTATAAAAAGTTTAAAGCCCTAAGTTTATAAAAGATGCAAATTTAAGAATTAAACACAGGGATGCAGAGTCCCAAAATTGACTCCAGATTTGATAGCCACTAAATGATTATTTTTGTCTAGTTTTTAGTATCTAGGAGCTCCAAAAATGTAAAGAGGCTTATGGACTAATTTTAGGGGAAAAGTTAAGACTTTTAAGTTAGATGAATTTAAGCCTTGAACAAGATTAGTCCATTACAAATTATAGTCCTGATACAAAACTTTAAAAAATCTTATAGCAAATGTTTGAAAAGTGTACTTTTTAAAGCAACAGCTGTTTTTACGTTTTCAAAAAGAGATTTTATACTAAACTTTACTTTTTAGGAAGATCTTCTGCAAACAAAGCTTTATGATTTCCATATAAAAAATGGTGGGAAAATGGTACCTTTTGCTGGATGGCTAATGCCTGTTCAATATAATGATCAAGGAATTATACAATCTCACCTACATACTAGAAAAAAGGCTTCTTTATTTGATGTTTCACATATGTTACAATTTAATATTCATGGTAGGTATTTTGTTTTTTTACATATGTTAGAGCTTTATTCGTGAACGGTATTTTGATATTTCACAAATGTTACAGTTTGATATTTATTATATTTGTTTTAAAAGTATGTGTATACTTTTTATTTTGTTGAGCAGTTGTTGATTGCAAAACATTGTGAATATATAATATGTGGGATGTTTAACATAAAAAAAATATGTAAACCAATATTTATATTACGTTTTTGACACCCTATTTTTAATAAAAATGTTTAGGCTGATTAAATTGAAAGCACTGTGAAATCAGACAGATAGTGAAATCTTGATTAACAGATAGTTTTATACCTAAAATGATCCAAATTAATATATCATAAGTTATTTTGAGGTTTATTTTTATTATTTGTAACATCTATGCTAAAAAGAAGTTTAATCTGAATATTAATATGTTGCATATTAATAGAAATATTTAATAAATAATTTTTACTTTGTTATTTGTTATTTGACCATTAGGATTTATTTTTAAGATTAAAATGTAATATAATTATTTCAAACAAAAATAACATTTCTTATTATTCACTTGTCAATGATTAATAGCAAATGACTTCAGTAAAGCATTAATAAACCTAAATTTTCAGACAATAAAAATCTTTTCAATTTTTAAGTTTATGCAAAATGAGTTGAGTTAATTAAATGGTGTTGAGTTTATTTTAGAGAATTAAATGGAGTTGAGTTAATTAAATTAATTAAATTCAAGGCCATCAATCCCCCACTCAAAATTAATTGTATTATGTATCTGTTCATATGCCACTACTCAAAGCTTGAAACAATGTTTATTCAATGCTTGAAGCAATGCTTGCAACACTAGCTTAGAAGAAGGAAAATTCTGTTATAAAACCTCCAATTTAATTATAAAAAAGAAGAACAAAAGATACTAGTTCTAAAGAAGATGCAAGTCCATATTGTTGCAGAATGACAATGTGCCCCAAATTAAATTATGTTACAGTGTGCAACATCAACATAGTACAAATAAAAAATTTATATAAGAAAATAACAATGAAATATGCAGTTAACTCAAACATAACTTTTCTAAATTGTATGAGTTAATTTTACTCATAAAGATGTTGATACTATTGGAGTTAACTACATTGAAAGGTCACTGATTTTAAATGTTAACAACTTTTGTAAGAGAAACTATATTTGCAAATATCTAGTTGACATTTTTGTTTATACATCTTATATTTATGACCTTGCGTGTTGTTTTTATTGTCAATAAAAAAGAATTTAGATTTATCAGTTGAGACCAAGTTTTGCAGAATTTTGAAGCAGGTGAATAATGTTTTAATTGGCTTGTCTCAACTGACTCATATCAAACAAAAATTCTCTTGAACACTGCTTTTATTAGTTCAATTTGATATGGTTTCCAAACTGGGGAGCAATATTCTAATATAGACTTAATATATGTAGTGAAAGCTCTTGCTAAAATATTAGGATAAGGATGTTTAAAGCATTTAAAATAAGATATGCTTTAGTATTGGAAACTTTAGCCATTAGCATTGATAACCTTTGAAATATGTTTTTTATAATTAAGGTGATAATGCAGAGTTACACTGACATCTTTCGGGTTAAAAGACCAAGCTAAAATATTATCTCCTAACTTATAGTTAAATTAATATAGTTTCTCAATGAAGTAGGCACAATCCTATGTACATAAAATGTACTTTACAAAGAAATGAGCTGTATAATTTGATATTATTGTCATAAAGCTTTGAAGAGATTCTAAATTGTTCTATAGCTTTATAATTATAGTAAATTCCCATTAACTCGAACCTCCAAGGGACCAAAAAAACGGTTCAACGAATGTTCGACTTAAGCGAAGTAAAACAATTGTTATTGCTTTCAAGGGACGAAAATAGTTCGAGATAAAAAAAGTTAGAGTTAACCAGTGTTTGAGTTACTGGGAATTAACTGTATATAATTTCCTTATATCTAAATAATTGTTAGCAGAGAGGAAAAAAAGACTTATAAGTGATTGGAATCAGTAGTAAGGAAATTATGAACACAATAAAGAGAGTCGTAGCAGATGCTAACTTTACAATGATTGTTTCTATGATAGATGAATAGTGAATGGTTATCTAAGAAAATATAAAGTAGATGACTCAGTAAGAGTGTTGCCATTCATCAATATAGAAATATCAACCATATTGCAATAAGTATTAGCAGTAAGTAAGTTTATGTTTAGCTTAAAAGTCACTGCTAGTCCCAAGCTACCTCAGAAAAGAGATCAGCTTCAGGATCGGCTGCCTTTTTTAAGTGATCAAAAGGTAATTTTTTGGAGTATCTAGATGTATCCTGTGTTATTTATCACCTATATAATTAATATAGGTGATAAATAACACAGGATCAAGGATGGAGCCTTGTAGTAGACCTTTTGATAAAGGGTTGGGTATTTTTTGTTGGTAATATTTAAATAACTCAAAAGATATTTTTATGTGATATTTTAATGATGTAGCTAATGTTTATTCTAATGGTATTTTAAAGAAGTAGTTGATGACAAAAGCTTAAATTACAGTTACATAAAATATGCTCATTACTTACAAATATAATAAATTCAGATAAAATTAAAAAGAATAAAATGATATACAAGCGTATATCAATCGTTTTGAAGAAAAAAATAATTAAATTTTTCATTAAAAATAAAAAAAAGTAAAAAAAAGTTTTTAGTTTGTTAATCCTTTTTTAAAATTATTTGCAAAACTGTAAATATGTAATCAAGAAATAAAACAATCTGTTTTATTCATTTAATTACAGACAAAACATGATAGTGTCAAATGTTGAAAAAACAAATGTTTTTACATTTTAAAAAACCAGAAGCTAAATAACCTTCGATAACATTCGATTACATAATAACATTTCTACATTATTTCGAGTTAATTATTTAATTAAACTAGTTTTGCAGCAATTTAATAATTAAAATTGTTTAAAAAAGTTAATGTCAAAATATTAAAAGCAAATAAAATGAATGTTATGACATCAAAAACTTCATTACGCAAATGCGTTAAGTTATTTTTGTTTATCACAAAGCCTGTTGTAGTACCCCAGAACTTACTAGAAATTAGGGATTTTGTATGCTAAAAAGGACTCTGGATTTGAAAGTAACAAAAGGATTATTTTTTCCAGGTTTTTGATATTTTTTTAAATTGATAAGTAAATTAAATATAAAGCTACTAATTTTGTTCTATTTTATTCTAAATTAACACTTTAAAGCTACTAAGTTTTCATATATCGTCAGTGTTGTGGTTGGGATGATGTAATGTTTTACAAATGAGATGTGACTGTTAGTTCAGTATTGGATTTGGGTTCAAATCCTTTCTTTTTTTTTGTTCACTTAGTAGTCACTAGAAAATGACAATAAGTAAAAATAAATTTTTAAATAATTAAGTTTATGTTAAATAATTTTAAAACTGTGATTTTTTAAATTCTAATAATTCTTTTATTTTTTCTGGATTATCTTTTATTTGTTTTATCATTCGTTATTATTTTGTTTCTCTTTTCAGTTTATTTTTTAATTTTCTCCTCAGTATTGTTTTTTTAAAGTTTTTTCAACGCATTTTTAAAACACACAAATTATCAAAACATGCAAAAAGCCATGGTTAAGTTGTAAAAAAAAAAAATGTTATATGCATGGTCAGATAAGGCGTCTGACAACACGCTTTTTCTCAGAAGGCTTACTGGAAAAGGAGTCACATAGTTAACTATCTGAGTAGGTGATTGAGAAACACAAACATTTATAGTGCCAGCAGGACTAGCTAAAACTTAGTCATTTAATGTGATGTGCGTTAAAGTCACTAATAACAACAATAGTTGCTTAAGGATAAATAGAAAGAGCTTCACCAATTTTATCAGAGATTACATCAAAAAAAGTGCAATCTTGGGAAGAAGGAAAACAATAAAGAACAAAAAGAAAGGTGATTGAGTGAAGAGGTTCCAAACAAAATGCAAATACAGGAATAGTCAAATGATTTAAGATTTTGCAACACCTAATTATTTTATCCTTTATTTATTGCAAAATAAAGAAAAATCAGATATGCTGAGTTTAAATTAGTCAGGCAATTAGGTCTGGTGAGTTTTGTAAAAAGTAAGATTCAAATGATGAAAAGTTACTTTGAAGGTTAGTTACTTTGAAGTATTTGTAAAGTATAGATTAAAAAATGTAGTGATAAGTATGGGTTGTTTTCATTAATGTTTTTAGGTATTTTATTCATGTTTTTAACAATTAGAAAACTTAATTCAATCATGTATAGTGTATGACACCCTAAAGCAATAAGCTATACAGTTTCTTATTGCTATCTTATTCCTTATTATTCCTTATTATTGGGTGTTTATTGCTATACTTATTACTGCTAATCAAAAGCTTTTGTAGAAAAAACTTTGATTTTGTAGTGTTTAAGCTAATATTTTTGTGTTCTCCACCCAAAAAAATAGTTAGGTACAAATTTTCATCACCAATTACCAAATAATACATAAGTTAAGCTTATTGTGTGATGCAATGTGTTTAAAAAATCAATGCTGCTGAAAAAAACGGTCAAGAAATTGTTATTGAGTATTGATATCTCTAAACTTGTAAGGAGTTAGACATTAAAATTTTGAGTGAAGCTTTCTGAAATAGCATGGTGTCAATATATATATATATATATATATATATATATATATATATATATATATATATATATATATATATATATATATATACACATATACATGTATATACAAATACATACAAATCATATATATATATATATACATATACAAATCATATACATACAAATCACACACACACACACACACACACACACACACACACACACACACACACACACACACACACACACACACACACACACACACACACACACACACACACACACACACATACACACACACACACGCACACATGTGTGTAATAATTTTGTAATTACATCATTAATTTAATAACAAATTTACATTTTTAGGCAAGGATAGAGTAAAATTTCTTGAAGAGTTGGTAGTTGCTGATGTTAAAAACATGAGTAAAAATGCTGGTGGTTTATCTTTGTTTATGAATGCTAAAGGTGGTATAATCGATGATTGCATAATAAATAATGCTGGTGATCATATATATGTTGTTTCCAATGCTGGTTGTGCATATAAGATTAAACCACTTATTGAGGTAATTTAAGAGCATAAAAAAAATCTTTAGAATTTGTTTAAGAAGTTTTAAATTTTCATTTTGATTTTTCTTTAGATGCAATTTTTACATCGAAAAACTGAACTTGACATTGATATTGAGTTTTTAGATAAATCTTTGCTTGCTATACAAGGTTTCGATTTTAAGTTGTTTTTTTAAATAAGTTTGTTACTTTTAAAAATACAATTTTAAATTATACTCCTTATATCAAACTTATGTTTTTAAATTATGTGCATTTTATATATTAACTTCTTTTGTTAAAAGCCTTTTACAAAAGGCCTATACCATGCACAATATTTTTTAACTTAGTGTTAATTTTTCAAATAAAATATTTAAAAGTATTTAAAAACTTTTTTAGATCTTAAAAATTTCTAAAAAGATTATAAAAAGATTTAAAAAATCAATTTTTAAAAGATTTTAAAATCAAAAATATGCAACTTAAACTACTGTTAAGATTAAATGAGGAGTGGAGCAAAACCTGATAATTTATTTTTAATGAAAAAACGACTTGGAAATGTTTTTTTGTAGTAATGATATTCCTACATCTTTACAAATAAAAATTAAATTTAAAAGCAACAATTTTAATAACATTATACCTGCCTTAAATTATTCTGTCCATGCAAAACCAGATTAAAAAAAAATTGTCGATGTAAAATAAGACAAAAATTTTATCTATCAACATTCTGTTATAAAAAATAGAGGACATTATTTAAGAAAAAATAATATACAAAAAAGTTCACTAAAATCACAAAAGGCATATTTAAACAGTTACAATTGAGTTTTAACTTCATCAATCCTATAAAAGTATCAAACATTAAAATTACTTATTTTGTAAGGCAGAGGAGCGTTTTGCACAAATATATTGATTATTAAAATCGTCACTTGTCAAGTTGACTTCAAAAAGCTTTTTTAAAAACCAGTTTTGATCAAAACCAGATAAAAATAATAATTGGCATGCAAAACCATATAAAACGTTTTTTCATTTTGTAATAAAAATAAAATCAAAAGAACACAATTTTCAAATTTTTTTACATAAGTTGAGTAAGGTTGACAAACAAATACACTTTATGTAAGTTGAGTGAGGTTGACAAACAAATACACTTTATATAAGTTGAGTAAGGTTGACAAACAAATACACTTTATATAAGTTGAGTAAGGTTGGCAAACAAATACACTTTATATAAGTTGAGTAAGGTTGACAAACAAATACACTTTATATAAGTTTGCTTAAGGTTGACAAACGATAATTCAAGTTTTCATAAACAGCAGAAAACATTTTTAACTTATTTTTTTAGCATATTTAAAAAAGTTTTTAATTATTTTGTAGAAAAATATAACCACTCAATTAAATGAGTTTCACAAGTCAGAGAAATTTTTTTGAGTTCAATTTCTTTATCCTTTTCTGGATAAAAGTAATGCTAAATTTTTTAAACAGAAAAACTGTCTCTGTAATAAAGTAAACTCATCAGAAGAACTCAAAATGAGTTTAAAAAGCTGTAAAACAAGTTTAGCTTATTGATAGCTACTTTTTTAATGACTGATTTTAGAGATTATAAAATAATTTTTGCATGATCTTTTGTAGAAGTTTTTTCAAAACATTTTCTTATCAGGTTCACTAGAGGACCAACCTATAACAACATATTCATTTTCATTTGAATGAAGATAAGACAAATTAATTAAAACAGTAAGTATGTAAATGTGCATTACCTGTATGCCTTTATAGCTGTCTGATATATATTTTTTTGTTTATTCAAAAATCAATGGTGCTGTTGACACATTCTTGGTCTGTTTTACTATAATTTTTATGGTCTGCAATTCTTCACTAACTGCTTGTAAAAATTAAAAAAAAAAAACTAAAAGTATATTCTTTTTGATGTTTTAACCTTCATTGAACTTTCATATTTATTTTGAAAATTTTTATATTTCATTAATTGATTATTTTCATGTGTTGTCATGAGATTTTTTTATATTGATGTTTTCATACATCATAAATACAAATTTAACTTTAATATTTATATTGTTTAAATATAAACTAGATCATTGGTGTATTATAATAAAATTTAATTTCAAAACCAAGTTAAAGTGTTATATTTCTTGATTATTTATTTTTATTGGTGATATATTTCTAATAAATAATTAAACAATATTAATAATTAATAATGGCAGTAATAAAAAATGTAAAAAATATTTACACGCATAATATTAACAATAGCAATAATAATAATACTCCACAATGAGCCTAACATTCTACATACAGTATTTTTCTAACAAATTCGCAAAAAGAAAGTTTTTGAATTGTGAAATAGAGTTTAGTAACTTAAGATGAAGAGGTATGTTATTCCATAATTTTATGAATTGCTTTGTGATTTGCATTGATTCATGATCTTATTTGATTGAACAATGATTTGCGAATTTAAAGTTACTAAAAGATTGAAGAGAACTTTTAGTGAGAACTTTATTTGGCGATGAGAAAATTGCAGAATGAAGGAGAAAGGGTTTACATGTTTATGATTCCAGGTAAATGGACAATAGCTAAATAAGATCATATAATTTAAGTATTTGGATAGAAAGTAAAGGGCATCACATTTAGAACAATATTGGTAAAGTATGTTATTTTTAAAGCTTTGTTTTTTAGGTTATATAATCTTAGAGAAGCCTGAGACTGGCCCATATATATATATATATATATATATATATATATATATATATATATATATATATATATATATATATATATATATATATATATATATATATATATATATATATATATATATATATATATATATATATATATATATCTGAGATGTGACCCAAAATTGCATGCTATATATTGAGTTAAGTTTCATAATTGACATAATGATGAGTTTTGGCTAACATCTCATTTGATCTACCCAGTTTCGCTTCTAATCTTTAAGATGAAAGGAAGAGGATAGATTTGAGTCAATTTTGATTAATTTAACAAGAATTATAATTATTATAATTTTGTGATATATTATGGTTTATACAAATTTATTTCACTTAAAATTTTATATTGTTTTCATAAATTTTATTTTAGAAAGTATTTTAAAAATGCCAAGTAATAAAAATAAGAAGTTGAAAACAAGAAATAAATAAATACAATAAATAAATACAATAAATAAACAGAACCCAAGTACAATAGTGATAGTATGTGAGAAGAGCTATTATGTTAGCATGTGAGAAGAGCTATTGTTTTTGTCTTTTTTTATTGTTATATGTTATTATGGGAGAAAAAAATGCTTTATTATGCTTTATTATGTTAAAAAATGTTCTGTACCAAAAGGAAACATTAAGATTAAAAATTAAAACCTGCAAACTTGAAGGTTGCTAGAGGAAAAAAAAAATTAACGAAACACGGTGATATTTAATTTTTAAATAAATTTATTGTTAATATAATTTTTATCTATATTTTTGTAAATTATCAAAATTTAGCAAGTTAGATTAAATCAACATAACTTTCAATATTTTATTATGAAAATTTAACACATCAATACAGTTGTTTATTGAAATTATTTATTGATAAATATTTTGATGAGAAAAAAACAAAACATCATAGTAATAAAAAAAACAAAAAACATAGTCTCAAAAGAAAAGAAAAAATCTCATTTTGATGAATTACACCATACGAAATTCAATGTTCAAACTATTTAAATAAAACTAAGATGCAGATTATATTTAAAAAATTACCAACGTTTTTCTCATTTTTATATCTAGAATGCCATAAAAATCATAATTTTGATTAGCTTTGTGCTGCAATTGCATTAAACCATATTTTTTTAAAACAAAAAAACTATTCAGAATTGTTAGCCTAATAGTAGGCTTAAAACTGAAAAGAGATGGCAAAGAAACAAAGCAGCTGAGTTATTTTTTATAATATCTCTATAAATTTGTTTTGGTGAATTAATTATCTCAAAACTTTTCTTATTTTTATTTATGAAATAAACACAATTTGTATTGGCACTTAGAGATCCCTTTAAAAACGACAACTTATACTAACCAGTTTTTCCAAACCAAAAAAAATCTTGCACGGTGTTGAGTCCTTCTGTAAAAAAAGCTATAGTTCAACTAGTCTTAAAAATATTTTTTTTAATCTTTTTATTATTTACATCTGAAAAATATCTTTAAAAAATTTTTGTTTAAGTTATTTAAACAGCTTATTTTATATTATATCATTCCTAAAGTTTAAATATTTTTGGCTTTTACTTATATTTAAGTCCTTTTACTTATATTTTTATATTTTACTTATATTTTTATACCCTCTTACTTATATTTAAGTCCTTTTACTTATATTTAAAGAGCTTAAATAATTTTTAAAATTATTTAAGTCCTAGAGCTTAAATAATTTTTAAAATTCTTACTTCTAAACGTTGAGCATTTTTAAACTTTGTGAATCTATTACCAATAATTAGAACCTAAAATAATTGTTTAATGTAATAATATGGTGATTGTTTAATGTTTGCCAAATGATATGGTGCTAAGATATTAAAAGATTTTTATTGAACAGTTCACAAAATAGTGGTGTTCAATAAATAATAATGATTTCACAGAAAATACCATCTTTTTATCTAGATTATTTTAAAAAGTTAGGTATATTTTTTAAAGTAAGCATTAAAGTGGTTCTTTAGTTGAATGGAAATATTCCCTATTTGAATAAAAAAGTTTCTTTAGGGGTTGTCCATAAAGTACGTATGCTCATAGGGGGAGGGGGAGGTCTTCAAAAAGCGTGTGGGGGTATGTGTGGTTCAATTTAAAAGCACTTACATCGATTTTCTAATTTATCACAATTAACCAGCTAATCAATAGAAAAGTTAAAATTCTGACTAAAGATCCTAGTTTGCCAACATAAAAAGATGTATGGTATAGGAGGTAGAGGGTATAGTTTCCCTCTATGCACACACATACATAGGCGCCCGCAGGATTTTTTGTTCCAGATAGGACACTTTCACACATTGTGCAAACTCCAAACTTAAGTATGTTTATACCTATGCTAAATGAAGAGGTCTTGCAAAAAGTTGGTATGGCGGATGCCTAGGAACAAAAAATTTATTTACTTTAATTTAAAAATATTATATTCTTCCTCCTGTTTCTCAGTTAACTGAGCAGTTTTACGATATTAAAAAAAAAAGAAATTTAATTGTTAAAAATTAGGTATTTTGTAATTTAATCAATTTTTTTTTTTTAAATAGTTAAAATTGAGTATTTTTTAATTTTAAACAATTTTTTTTTTAAATTGTTAAAAATTAAAAAAAATTTTAATGAAATAAAAGTCATTAAAAATACTATTAAAAGTTTTTTTAAAAAATGATTTTTTAATGCATTTTTTTAATAAAACATTTTGTTTATTTAAAAAAAAAAGTCAAGTAAGTTGTTTATTAAAACATTTTCATAATATTAAATATTTGATTTTATGTATATTTTGTTAATTAGTATTATACTATTCTATATTTGATGCGTAGTTTGTGACTTTCTTAATTGAAATTATTTAACAGTTTTGCTTTAAATAAATTTATTGTTTCTGCAAATTTTTACTGTTTGCAGTTTAATAGGTTGTGTTTTTTAATTATTTTTACTTTTTTAATTATTCTTACTTAGGTCCAACTGCAAAGTTAGCTTTACAAGAAGGAGTGTCAAATGATTTATCTAGTTTGAAGTTTATGCATGGACAAACTATGAATGTTTTTGGTGTTAAAGGATGTCGTGTAACTCGATGTGGCTATACTGGAGAAGATGGTTTTGAGGTAATATTTAACAATGTGTCAAATATCAAACAATTTACACTCAGGAGTCCTCAGCTAAAAGAAATTTGTTGAACTTTTTTTTTTTTCTAAAGTTTAAAAAAAAAAGTTTTTAGAGGAGAACAAGGATTATAGGAGAACAAAGAAATAGCAAATATAAGATAAAAAAGTAGAAATAGCAAAGAAAAATATTTATAGTATTGCTTGTTTTAAGTTAATCTCCATAAATTTATTTTTAATATTCAAAAAGGTTGTGGAGCATTGCATAAATATTTTGCATGGAGCATTGCATAAATATTTTGTGCAATAATTTACGAAACTTGCAGTAAGCAACCTGTTGGTTACATTTATCACAGTATCAAGGGATACTTTGTAGCTTAGTAAAAAGCTTAAGTTGTTCCATTAATGATAGACAATAATCCTAATGTGTGGTGCATTGACAAGAGATTCATGCAGGTGTTCACTAGCTGACCTAACTGACTGGCATTTATTTCATGTGGTATTGAAACACCCAGCTTGGAAGTCTCTCTTATTTCATCCAAGTAAAGATGTAGGTCTTTAGACTAAAGTCTTGGTCTTGAGACATCTCATTTTAACTCTCCTATTATATTCAAGACTCCTAATTAACTGTCTTGATCTTGGTCTTGAATCTTAGAGTTTTGGTGTTGGTCTTGGTTTTGAAAACCTGGAGTCTTGGTCAAGTCTTGGTCTTTGGTCTTGGACCTTTACTGTCTTTTATTTTCTTGAGCCTAACAAAAAATATCAGCCCAATGGATGAATTAGTAATAAATAATAAATCATTTATCACTGCAGCTTTAAACTCTCAAGAAGATTTGTGCCTAGAAAAACTTTTTTATGCCTGCCAGTCTTTATAAGATTGTCAAAGTATAAGTTGTGAAACTAAGTGATACTTAGTTGTCTGTTACACCTTGTACATAAAGAATTTAAATATAATATCTTAACTTTACTTTAATTTTCATTGTTGTTGTTGTAACTATAGTATATGGGTACTGGCCTAGCATGTCTTTTTTAAGTGTGTGATTCTTAGTTTCACAGTGATTGTCTTGCACCATTTTTTATTAGTATATTTTGTTTTTAACAAAAGAATTTTGTTAGTTTTCTGTTATTACTAAAGATATCTTTTGTAGGCTGCAACAGTGACTGCACAATATATGATAACCTAATTATATTATACTTGCGTAATTACGTTTTATTATAGAGTAATGTGCAAGTGATTACTATTTTTGATACTATTACTATAGAACAAAACTGCAATGGTTCTATAAATATGATTCAATAGCATGATACTAGAGAATGACATTACCATGAACATTTCAAGTTTATCTGCTAAACAGTCCATAGTTGTTCGTAAATCAATATAGTTAAGATTGCTTTAT
>NC_088933.1:18727500-18807500 GCF_038396675.1 Hydra vulgaris
AGGAACATTTAGTTACATGAAATTAAAATTTAGGAAAACAAAGAATGGAAGCAAGAGATTTTCCAGGTGCTGATATTGTATTAAATCAAATTAAAAAAAAGCCAGAAATAAAAAGAGTTGGACTTATTGCGCATGGACCACCTGCAAGAGGTTTTTAGTGTTTTTAAAATTTTGTAACATTTTGATAAACTCAAGTTCAGGTAATTTTGATTTGATTTGTTTTAGGTCACACACCTGTTATGGATTTACTTGGCAATAAGATAGGTAAGTTAAAGCAGAAAATACAGAAAAGAGATCTATAAAATTATCAATGTTATAGGTTAAAATTTCTAAAAATCTCATTTGTTGCAAATAATACATTCTAATGGTTTTTCAATATTGTCCAAGTTGGTTTCAACTTGGAACCAGGGGCGGATACAGATTATCTAGTAAGGATTTTGAAGTTTTTTTGATTTGATTATCTAGGAATTAGTTTTACACTGTCTTAATCTATGTAGCTATAAAATTAAGTCATATTGATATACCAACAGTTCGATTTTTTATTTGCATCACACAATTTTATTAAAATTTCATATCAATTTTAAATACCTTTCTAACTTACTTTCATTTCCAACAAATTTTTGAAAATGGGCCAAAGTTTAAAAAGATGTTACTCGCTCCTTTTTCAATATTTTTCAAAAAACTAAAAAGATTTGATTAGAGCATCATATTTTTTATTGTAAAAAGTTTTTATTGATCTTCTAAAAAGCCATGTCGAACAGAATCAGCAAGAGCTGGAGCCTATTGCAGAAGACGTTGTGCGCTAACCATGTCGACTTCTTTGATCTTTATTCTGATTTTACATTTCTTTATCTTTTTGTGCAGATGATCTAAATTTTTTTCCTGCAAATTCTTAGCATAAACCTTGCCTTTCAAAATACTTCAGAGATTTTTGATTGGGCACAATTCTGGAACATTTGGGGGATTGTCTTCTTTTTAGACAAAATTCACCTTTTTGGCCTCCGGGTAGAAAATGATGAATTTTGTGTAATGCGCCGATGCTAGGTCAGGCCAAAACATAAAGGCATTATCTAAATGGCGCTCTGCAATGAACAGCATAAATCTTTTTTGAATATGCTCACTCAAGTAGACCTGCTGATTGATTGCCATGTCGCTTGGGAGGAAGAAAGACTTTGAAATGCCGTGCTCTAAAAGCAAAGCCAAACAAGCAGTTTCTTCACGTATTTGGCTGTTGGGTCATACTTGACACTTCACGTATTTGGCTGTTGGGTCATACTTGACAAAAGTGCAGTTGACGTTGATATGTGAGTGAGATAAAGTGAAGTACGATTCATGAGAAAATGCAACACTTTTCTTGCAACTTTTCACACAGTCGACGGCATCTTGGTCTAAGCTTTGCTTTCTGGTCCTCTGTTTGCTTCGGGATGCTGATTTTCTTTCTTATATAGATAGAAAACTTGTTTTTGAACGTCAGGGAGATGTATTGATGACTGCAATTGAAGTTGTCGAGCTGCTTGCGAAACGATGTCCTTATGGTCAAACATTGCTTTTAGTTGCTTTACCCTGGTTTTGGTCATGATTACCTTGGCTTTTTGGTCGTCAGATTAGTTTTCAGATTAGTCAATAATCCGCTTGGTGGTACTTTTTGGCATTTTCTCAGGTACAAAGTGCTTATCGGTGAATGACTTTCCCTCTATTGGCTAGATAAAACTCGTACACACGTTTTCTTTATCTCGTCCCGTATTTGCTGATGCATTTTGGTTTCATTTTTGAAATAATTTCTAAAGCAAATACAGATAAATGATTAGCGTGAAATTTGCTACAAAACAGGTAGTTGACCTGTTATAATACTATTAATAGGCCGGGTGAATAAAAAAAGTTATTGCTTTTACTCATTAAATTGGTCATCTTTTTGTGAATAAAAACTTCAGCAATTTTCCTTTAACATTAACGTAAAGCTGAACAAATACTCGGCGTTTTTGGAGTAAATTGCTTAGCTTTACGTGAATATTGAAATTTAAGGGAGTTTGCTAAGATGAATAAATATTCATGTAAAGCTGAACAATTACTCCAAAAACGCTGAGCAAAAGCCAATTACTTTTTTTTTCTACCGGCCTAAAGTGTATTAGTTATCAGTTGTGAATGCAAGAAAAATGACGTCATTTACTGAAATATTTTACATTGTTCTTTTGTTACATTATTTGTGTTTTACTATTTTTTGAGTATTTAATAAATTATTTTATTAGTCTCATGTCCATAATACAAGGTGGGGGTGGGGGGACGTTTATTAATTTTTGGCAAATTTTCCACCCACAAAAAAAAAAGTAAAAATCGGCCTTAAAAATTAGAAAATATTTATTACAGTCACTGATAAAACAAAATTAACTTCTTAAGCAAATCTGCCTTTTTAAAAAACACTCAATTTATTTCTCACCAAAGTATAAAACTTAATAAATCCTATTGAAATTATTATAAAACAGTTTTTAGAAAATGCGCATTTGACCTAAATTTAAATCCAAACTAATATTTTGTAAAAAATATTAGTTTAGATTTGTAAACTGAAATTTTTTATAAAAAACACCCCTCCCCTCTCCCCCTCGTTTATTAAATCTGGACTAAAATTATTAAAAGTATTATTGTAGTCTGTATTAACGCAACAAAATTATTTCCGTATTAGTTTTATTCTCCAGTTTGTTTGCACTGTAAAAGATATTAAATTCTAAATTTAAGTTAAAAAATTATACCTTTAAGGTAGAATATTTTATGAAAAATCATTGTTTTTAATATAGTTTTTTACCTTAAAATGAAGATAATTATACCTTACTAAGGGTATTTATATATCTTACCTTAAGGTAGAAATTTCTACTTTTTTTTTTTGAGTGTAGTATTATTTAGTAAATAATAAACTGTAAATTAGTATTGTCCCTGTTATTTGCATTATTGATATCCCCGTTTTATGACTGTCATTGACAGACTACGTCATTATTGTCATAAATAAAAGAAAAATTCAATTAGTTTTTATAACAGTTGCAAAAGTAGTGAAGCTGAAATTTGTTAAAGGCGCTGAAATTAAGTTAATCAAGGGTGTCAAAAGTTACGCCTCTGTTAATATTAGTTATTTATTTAAAATGTGCAGTGTTTAAATATTATTAATTATGTTATACTCTTTTAAATATTAGTAATTATGTTATACTCTCTGTTATACTCTTCTTGAATTCAAGTTACACTATAATAAAATTGTGATTTTTTCAGGTGAAGTAACAAGCGGCTGTCCGTCTCCATCATTACAACAGAATATTGCTATGGCTTATGTACCAACTGCTTTGTCTAAGATTTCTACCAAACTTCAGTTGCAACGAGGGTCGAAATACTTTCAATGCGAAGTCGTCAAGCTGCCATTTGTTCCTACCAAGTATTTTGTATAAATTTTTTAAGGTTTGATAATTAGATATCATAAATATCTAAGAGCTATTAGGTTATTACAATAAAGAGAGAATCGGATAATGGTCATTTATACATAAATGTAAAATAGATTTTTTTATAAATGAAAAAGTATTTTTAATTACGTTTTTTTTTTCCATTTCAATTGTTTTATAAATTTTTTTTTATATTAGTTTAAAGCATACTTTCTTGCACAAGATATTTATAATAATACACTTCAGTCTGAAATTAGTAATTAGATTGCGCTAAAGCCTTATATAAATAAAAACTTGACGTTCTATTTGTATAGTTATGTCGATTTCTGGAGTGTTTTAGATTCCATCAAATTCAAATTTGAGTACTCGAAAGCGATTATAAATAAATGGCAATATGTTAACTATAATAAGCGGTATCTAAGTTGTAGCTAAGTTATGTCAAGAGGTACTGTCAAGTGTTAATAAATTGGAATATTTTGCCTTTGTTTTTTATTTTTAAAAGCGCTGATGGACAAGGTTGCTGCGTGAAGAAGCAAGAAGTGAAGAGTATCAATTTCATTGATACTCTGTAAGATAATTTTATTGTGTCATTTAAATTGATACTCTAGCATTTTTTAGTAGCAGAAGATTTTTACTTTTTACAATTTACAAGTTGATAGATTTGTTTAATATAATATAACTCAAATAACGGCGAGCAATTGCTTCAAGTTATACGAGCACCTTGGTAGTTGCTTTTTGTTTTATTTTTGACATTTTATTATTTTGTTACTTTATTTGACTACTTTTTGACCATTCGTGTGTGTGTGTATATGTATATATATATATATATATATATATATATATATATATATATATATATATATATATATATATATATATATATATATATATATATATATACAACATATATACATATACTTTTATTCTTAAAAATGTTTTCTTTTTCTTAATTTTGGTGTTAGGAATTTTACTTTTTCGAAAGAAAGTTGGCATTTCAAATGAAATATAAGTAAATATTTTATCTTCGCAAGAATAATGAAGAAATAAAAAAAAAACAACTAGGATTTAATTTAAAAGAAAAATAAATTAATAATAAATAAAGAACGTAAAAACTTGAAGAAGTCTCTTGTTACCGAGAATCGCCAACGAAAAAACGCGTTAAATAACTGCTTTTTGATATAATGTACGTTATTAAGATTTAAATCTAAAAATAATCACAATTGACTACAAACTAAAATAATCACAATTGACTACAAACTAAACATTTTAAAAATTTTCGTTTATTAAAAAAAAAAAAAAATTAAGTAAAAGAAAAAATAGATTTAAAAAATTTTTATAATATATTTTTTTAACTGAAAATAGATTTTCAGTTAAAAAAATGGGTTTTTTAAGATTTGCTTATAAGAATCAAAATTACATTCTTGAGAAAAATTATTAGGAGACTATATTATTCCACAAAAATAGTTCGCAAAATAAAATAAAAAATTTTCCAAGTTTAGTTTAAGAAAAAGTCGAATAAAGTTTATACTTAAAAAATATATATTTTTTAATCTCTTAAGTACAAATTACTAAAGGAAACAGGTGATAAACATGGTTTTGGCGATAAGATCCTCGAGATCTTCTTTTAGATAATTAATGTTTCTATTAAAACAAAGAATTGCATGTTCAGAAGAATTTTTTTTTTATGAAATCTATATAGATTGCAGCATAATAAATTGTTGATAGTAGGATGCTTATAAATATTGTTATACAAAATTCTTTCAAATATTTTGGATAACGCAGAAAGTAGTGAAATTGGACGATAGTTACCAAAGTTCTTCTTGTTGTTTTATACAGTGGAGAAAATAGGATTAGCCTCACCATGTGCTGATCCAATATATTGTAAATCTCTAAGCAAATTTGTGCGGTGCACCTCATCAATAATTATTTTCAGTATACTTGTTTATAGTAGGAGAGAATTGCGAGTTGACCTGGACAAAAATAGTATAAAGATGAAACTTTGCACAGAGGAAGTAGACAGTCTCTGGATGAGCGTAAAAAAAGCCCCGTTGATTGCGCTACGGGAACATCCATTTTTTGGGCAATTTGGGGCAAAAAATAGGCTAATTTTGACAACACCAAAATATCATTAATTATATATCGTTGAATCGAGAATTTTATGCTGATCAAAATTTATATAAGAATTATGACTTGAAAACAATTATTTTTTAAGTTATTTACGTTTGAAAAATGTTAAAAGTGAATGCCGCGCAAAACTTCATTTGATTTTTTGTTTTCAAAAGAAAATTTTTACTGCGAAAAACTTAATCATTTCTATTGTTTTCATAACAAAAGTTTTCAATGAAATATTTTGTATGAATGGAATAATTTAGTTTTACTCCGAAAAAAGGTTGCGTCTTACTATATTGAAACTATTATATGGAAAAGTAAAACAACAAAGTTAAACGTTACTTGTAGTAAAAGATTTTACATTTGAAAAAAAAATGAATGCTGTTTGTGTATTGTGCAAGCTTGGGTTTGACAAAAAAAGTTATGTCAAAGTATATGGAAAAAGCCTCAAAACATTGATTCGATTAAGTGAAGAACGGAGTATGAATGAACTATGCAGGTTAAAATTTGTTTAAACATTCAATCTTATAAAAAAGATTTTCGCGCAGTTTGTTAAATTAATAAATTAAGTTAAGTTAATAGTTCATTAATTTTCCGAATCATTTCAAATTAAGGGCTGCCCATTATTTACGTCAACAAAATAGGGAGGAAGTGGGTCTGAACTTTTTTGACAATTGTGACACAAGGAAGGGATAGGTCAAGTAAAGTTGACATCAACAATGTTTTTTTGTTGTTTTTTTTTCAATTTTATTACTCAAAAAACGTAAAATTAGGTTAAGTTTTAATTTTAAACTCAAATTGTAACGTAGCTATAACTTGAGAAAGATTTTTGCATATTTTTAGTTTTCTTAGAGACCAGTTCCGACAGAACACGCATAATAGTACAACCGTACTAGTCCATCATAGCTGTAGAAGAAAGTTTGTGGATAGTCGTAAAGATCAATCATTATCTGTTCCAAGAAAGAAACTACGATCCTCATTTGAAGAGGTATTTGATTGGAAATCAAAATGTTTTCTTTGTACTAAAAAGGGAAATCACAAACATTCCCTGATTTCTAAAGTTGAGACCATACCATTAATTAAAAAAATGATTGAATGTTCATTGAATCGAGAAGATGATTAGGGAAATGCTGTACATTCTTGTTTGATGTCTTGTTATGATCTTGTAGCGGAAGAAGCTATTTATCATATTTCGTGTATGAACAACTTCAGGCTTAAAACTAAAAGCGACAACCAATGTGGACGTCCATTAGATCTCATTATGTTTGAAAATTTTGAGAAACTCTGTTTCTGGTTAGAAGAAGAAACTGACTGCGAACTTTATACTCTTTCAGATGTGCACATTAAAATGAAAGAACTTAGTATTGGTTATCCGTGTTACTCGACGAAATCTTTAAAACGAAAATTACTTGAACATTATCGTGATCATATTTTTTTTGGAGAACTCTCTGGTCAATCTAATTTAGTTTGTTTCAGAGATATGGCTTCTTTTGTTACATCGAAATTCAAAAAAAGAAAGATCACACTAAAAATGATATTATTTCTGCCGCTGCAAGTATAATTAGAAGCGAAATCAGAGAAATGAATGTCGATAAATCTGTATATCCGTCACTAGAGGATATGGGTGATATTGAATATGGACTCAAATGGGTTCCAAAGAGTTTACAGCTATTTCTAAGCCATTTAATTTCAGTTAAGCTTTGACAAATTAGTTTAGGACAATGCATTGCCCAAGCTTCGCGACCAAGATTTATGATAGCACCAATTCCATTTGGAATTGGAGTAGATATCGATAAATCTTTTGGAACAAAATGGCTTGTGGATCACCTTTACAAATTTGGATTTTCAATTTCCTCCGATGAAGTTAAGTTGTTCAAGTTATCTGCTGCAGTTAGTAGAGTAAATGCCGAGCAAGAACAAGAGCCGAACTTCCTACATTGGGTTGCTGATAATGTAGATCACAACATTCGAACATTGACCGGAAAAGGAACGTTTCACGGAATGGGTTTAATATCAATATTCTAAATGCAATTATGAAAGCATAACACGTTTGAAACACAAGTCTATTAAAAATTTATCTGATATGTCTTTAAAAATAACGCCTTATCACGGATCAAGCTATCAGGGTTTATTAAATGTAAGTTTTAAACTAATAAAAGATATTGTATCTGAAGTATTCCGTGCGCCCGAAATGAATCTTGATCTTATTTGGTATGTGGCATGGTTTTTTAGTTCAAGAAATAATCCTCGCCCAAACCGGTCAGGTTATATGATGCATACTGAAACATGCATATATTCTACACTATTGCTCATTATTGATGAAGCCAATAAATATAAAATAATTACTCCCTGCGTTACGTTTGATCAGCCATTATGGCAGAAAGCGTTTGGTGTTATAAAAGATCAGAACCTCAATATAGTATGTCAACTCGTAGGGTTTCACACAATGATGAGCTTTCTCGGAAGCATTGGAAAACTAATGGCAGGGACTGGCCTGGAAGAAGTTTTAGAACAAGTTTACTCTGAAGATACAGTAAAACATATGCTTAAAGGAAAAACTGTTGCAAGAGCTTTAAGAGGTCACATGTTGGTCCAGAGTGCATTGATGAGTCATATTATAGATATTTTAGTTGACGAATCAAAACTAGATATATCCGGACTTAAATGCACTTATAAAATTGCAATGCAAAATGGTATGAATGAGGAAGAGTTAATCAGACTTGGTAATACAGATGCTTTCAAAAATATTGAATGTGCCATATTAATTGGTAATTTTAAATTTTTTTTTAATTAATGTTAAAACCTTTTCAACCAAAAAAAATTTGATATAAAGGTTTTACCATAAAACATAGATTAAAGGTCAACGATTTTTTGCCAACTTAAAACTCCGAGGGCTATATAGGGTATACCATATGTATATTAGTTCTCATTGTACATATATATATATACCATGTATATGGTAATTACTATATATATAGTAATTACACTGTATAAATGGTAATATATATATATATCATATATATGATAATATATACCATATAAATGGTAGTATATATACCATATATATGATATAATAAGTTTGTCAGCTTTATGTTTATATGCATATATATTTTAAATAGAATATTTAGCTTTATTGCATTTGCTTTTAAAATGTTATAGGATTACAAACAGAATATTTATTGTTGCATTTAAAATTTTATAAATTATTACATACTATTGAATGCAATACTATAGCAGTTTTAATAGTTTTATAAAATAGTTTTTTTTTTTTTAATTAAAAATATTTTTTTCAAATCTAAATTGTGAAGCTCCAAAATCTAAATGATAACAATAACATCGTAAATATGACTTAATAATAAACAGACTTTTTGATATTTAACAAATTTTTTAGATGGTCTCAAAACCATTGGGGTCTGGAAACAAAGTTGGAGAGACCCTGCTTTTGTTTTGCTTCATTATTATTTAACTGATATGGTGTTAGAAAACAGAGAGCAAATATAAATTACTTTTTTATTTTTATTACAATTTATTTTGAAAAAAAATTAATTCCCATATTTCGATTAAATCGACATTTAGTCGACTTCAAAGTCGTCAATTTTAAAAATGTATAAGTCAATTTTAGAAAATATATTTAGCCGATTTAGTCGACTGTGGAAAGCGAGGTATGAATATAAAAATCTATATGATTCAAAGTTTTAATACATTTCTTAAGTTTTTTTGTGTTTGTGTTAACAAAGTTGTAATTATGAAGGAACATTTAGTTACATGAAATTAAAATTTAGGAAAACAAAGAATGGAAGCAAGAGATTTTCCAGGTGCTGATATTGTATTAAATCAAATTAAAAAAAAGCCAGAAATAAAAAGAGTTGGACTTATTGCGCATGGACCACCTGCAAGAGGTTTTTAGTGTTTTTAAAATTTTGTAACATTTTGATAAACTCAAGTTCAGGTAATTTTGATTTGATTTGTTTTAGGTCACACACCTGTTATGGATTTACTTGGCAATAAGATAGGTAAGTTAAAGCAGAAAATACAGAAATAGATCTATAAAATTATCAATGTTATAGGTTAAAATTTCTAAAAATCTCATTTGTTGCAAATAATACATTCTAATGGTTTTTCAATATTGTCCAAGTTGGTTTCAACTTGGAACCAGGGGCGGATACAGATTATCTAGTAAGGATTTTGAAGTTTTTTTGATTTGATTATCTAGGAATTAGTTTTACACTGTCTTAATCTATGTAGCTATAAAATTAAGTCATATTGATATACCAACAGTTCGATTTTTTATTTGCATCACACAATTTTATTAAAATTT
Organism: Hydra vulgaris; assembly: GCF_038396675.1. NCBI lineage: Eukaryota > Metazoa > Cnidaria > Hydrozoa > Anthoathecata > Hydridae > Hydra > Hydra vulgaris. The sequence continues at coordinate 18,737,344 of NC_088933.1, forward strand.
CATATCAATTTTAAATACCTTTCTAACTTACTTTCATTTCCAACAAATTTTTGAAAATGGGCCAAAGTTTAAAAAGATGTTACTCGCTCCTTTTTCAATATTTTTCAAAAAACTAAAAAGATTTGATTAGAGCATCATATTTTTTATTGTAAAAAGTTTTTATTGATCTTCTAAAAAGCCATGTCGAACAGAATCAGCAAGAGCTGGAGCCTATTGCAGAAGACGTTGTGCGCTAACCATGTCGACTTCTTTGATCTTTATTTGATTTTACATTTCTTTATCTTTTTGTGCAGATGATCTAAATTTTTTTCCTGCAAATTCTTAGCATAAACCTTGCCTTTCAAAATACTTCAGAGATTTTTGATTGGGCACAATTCTGGAACATTTGGGGGATTGTCTTCTTTTTAGACAAAATTCACCTTTTTGGCCTCCGGGTAGAAAATGATGAATTTTGTGTAATGCGCCGATGCTAGGTCAGGCCAAAACATAAAGGCATTATCTAAATGGCGCTCTGCAATGAACAGCATAAATCTTTTTTGAATACGCTCACTCAAGTAGACCTGCTGATTGATTGCCATGTCGCTTGGGAGGAAGAAAGACTTTGAAATGCCGTGCTCTAAAAAGCAAAGCCAAACAAGCAGTTTCTTCACGTATTTGGCTGTTGGGTCATACTTGACACTTCACGTATTTGGCTGTTGGGTCATACTTGACAAAAGTGCAGTTGACGTTGATATGTGAGTGAGATAAAGTGAAGTACGATTCATGAGAAAATGCAACACTTTTCTTGCAACTTTTCACACAGTCGACGGCATCTTGGTCTAAGCTTTGCTTTCTGGTCCTCTGTTTGCTTCGGGATGCTGATTTTCTTTCTTATATAGATAGAAAACTTGTTTTTGAACGTCAGGGAGATGTATTGATGACTGCATTGAAGTTGTCGAGCTGCTTGCGAAACGATGTCCTTATGGTCAAACATTGCTTTTAGTTGCTTTACCCTGGTTTTGGTCATGATTACCTTGGCTTTTTGGTCGTCAGATTAGTTTTCAGATTAGTCAATAATCCGCTTGGTGGTACTTTTTGGCATTTTCTCAGGTACAAAGTGCTTATCGGTGAATGACTTTCCCTCTATTGGCTAGATAAAACTCGTACACACGTTTTCTTTATCCGTCCCGTATTTGCTGATGCATTTTGGTTTCATTTTTGAAATAATTTCTAAAGCAAATACAGATAAATGATTAGCGTGAAATTTGCTACAAAACAGGTAGTTGACTGTTATAATACTATTAATAGGCCGGGTGAATAAAAAAAGTTATTGCTTTTACTCATTAAATTGGTCATCTTTTTGTGAATAAAAACTTCAGCAATTTTCCTTTAACATTAACGTAAAGCTGAACAAATACTCGGCGTTTTTGGAGTAAATTGCTTAGCTTTACGTGAATATTGAAATTTAAGGGAGTTTGCTAAGATGAATAAATATTCATGTAAAGCTGAACAATTACTCCAAAAACGCTGAGCAAAAGCCAATTACTTTTTTTTTCTACCGGCCTAAAGTGTATTAGTTATCAGTTGTGAATGCAAGAAAAATGACGTCATTTACTGAAATATTTTACATTGTTCTTTTGTTACATTATTTGTGTTTTACTATTTTTTGAGTATTTAATAAATTATTTTATTAGTCTCATGTCCATAATACAAGGTGGGGGTGGGGGGACGTTTATTAATTTTTGGCAAATTTTCCACCCACAAAAAAAAAAGTAAAAATCGGCCTTAAAAATTAGAAAATATTTATTACAGTCACTGATAAAACAAAATTAACTTCTTAAGCAAATCTGCCTTTTTAAAAAACACTCAATTTATTTCTCACCAAAGTATAAAACTTAATAAATCCTATTGAAATTATTATAAAACAGTTTTTAGAAAATGCGCATTTGACCTAAATTTAAATCCAAACTAATATTTTGTAAAAAATATTAGTTTAGATTTGTAAACTGAAATTTTTTATAAAAAACACCCCTCCCCTCTCCCCCTCGTTTATTAAATCTGGACTAAAATTATTAAAAGTATTATTGTAGTCTGTATTAACGCAACAAAATTATTTCCGTATTAGTTTTATTCTCCAGTTTGTTTGCACTGTAAAAGATATTAAATTCTAAATTTAAGTTAAAAAATTATACCTTTAAGGTAGAATATTTTATGAAAAATCATTGTTTTTAATATAGTTTTTTACCTTAAAATGAAGATAATTATACCTTACTAAGGGTATTTATATATCTTACCTTAAGGTAGAAATTTCTACTTTTTTTTTTTGAGTGTAGTATTATTTAGTAAATAATAAACTGTAAATTAGTATTGTCCCTGTTATTTGCATTATTGATATCCCCGTTTTATGACTGTCATTGACAGACTACGTCATTATTGTCATAAATAAAAGAAAAATTCAATTAGTTTTTATAACAGTTGCAAAAGTAGTGAAGCTGAAATTTGTTAAAGGCGCTGAAATTAAGTTAATCAAGGGTGTCAAAAGTTACGCCTCTGTTAATATTAGTTATTTATTTAAAATGTGCAGTGTTTAAATATTATTAATTATGTTATACTCTTTTAAATATTAGTAATTATGTTATACTCTCTGTTATACTCTTCTTGAATTCAAGTTACACTATAATAAAATTGTGATTTTTTCAGGTGAAGTAACAAGCGGCTGTCCGTCTCCATCATTACAACAGAATATTGCTATGGCTTATGTACCAACTGCTTTGTCTAAGATTTCTACCAAACTTCAGTTGCAACGAGGGTCGAAATACTTTCAATGCGAAGTCGTCAAGCTGCCATTTGTTCCTACCAAGTATTTTGTATAAATTTTTTAAGGTTTGATAATTAGATATCATAAATATCTAAGAGCTATTAGGTTATTACAATAAAGAGAGAATCGGATAATGGTCATTTATACATAAATGTAAAATAGATTTTTTTATAAATGAAAAAGTATTTTTAATTACGTTTTTTTTTTCCATTTCAATTGTTTTATAAATTTTTTTTTATATTAGTTTAAAGCATACTTTCTTGCACAAGATATTTATAATAATACACTTCAGTCTGAAATTAGTAATTAGATTGCGCTAAAGCCTTATATAAATAAAAACTTGACGTTCTATTTGTATAGTTATGTCGATTTCTGGAGTGTTTTAGATTCCATCAAATTCAAATTTGAGTACTCGAAAGCGATTATAAATAAATGGCAATATGTTAACTATAATAAGCGGTATCTAAGTTGTAGCTAAGTTATGTCAAGAGGTACTGTCAAGTGTTAATAAATTGGAATATTTTGCCTTTGTTTTTTATTTTTAAAAGCGCTGATGGACAAGGTTGCTGCGTGAAGAAGCAAGAAGTGAAGAGTATCAATTTCATTGATACTCTGTAAGATAATTTTATTGTGTCATTTAAATTGATACTCTAGCATTTTTTAGTAGCAGAAGATTTTTACTTTTTACAATTTACAAGTTGATAGATTTGTTTAATATAATATAACTCAAATAACGGCGAGCAATTGCTTCAAGTTATACGAGCACCTTGGTAGTTGCTTTTTGTTTTATTTTTGACATTTTATTATTTTGTTACTTTATTTGACTACTTTTTGACCATTCGTGTGTGTGTGTATATGTATATATATATATATATATATATATATATATATATATATATATATATATATATATATATATATATATATATATATATATATATATATATATATATATATATATATATATATATATATACAACATATATACATATACTTTTATTCTTAAAAATGTTTTCTTTTTCTTAATTTTGGTGTTAGGAATTTTACTTTTTCGAAAGAAAGTTGGCATTTCAAATGAAATATAAGTAAATATTTTATCTTCGCAAGAATAATGAAGAAATAAAAAAAAAACAACTAGGATTTAATTTAAAAGAAAAATAAATTAATAATAAATAAAGAACGTAAAAACTTGAAGAAGTCTCTTGTTACCGAGAATCGCCAACGAAAAAACGCGTTAAATAACTGCTTTTTGATATAATGTACGTTATTAAGATTTAAATCTAAAAATAATCACAATTGACTACAAACTAAAATAATCACAATTGACTACAAACTAAACATTTTAAAAATTTTCGTTTATTAAAAAAAAAAAAAATTAAGTAAAAGAAAAAATAGATTTAAAAAATTTTTATAATATATTTTTTTAACTGAAAATAGATTTTCAGTTAAAAAAATGGGTTTTTTAAGATTTGCTTATAAGAATCAAAATTACATTCTTGAGAAAAATTATTAGGAGACTATATTATTCCACAAAAATAGTTCGCAAAATAAAATAAAAAATTTTCCAAGTTTAGTTTAAGAAAAAGTCGAATAAAGTTTATACTTAAAAAATATATATTTTTTAATCTCTTAAGTACAAATTACTAAAGGAAACAGGTGATAAACATGGTTTTGGCGATAAGATCCTCGAGATCTTCTTTTAGATAATTAATGTTTCTATTAAAACAAAGAATTGCATGTTCAGAAGAATTTTTTTTTTATGAAATCTATATAGATTGCAGCATAATAAATTGTTGATAGTAGGATGCTTATAAATATTGTTATACAAAATTCTTTCAAATATTTTGGATAACGCAGAAAGTAGTGAAATTGGACGATAGTTACCAAAGTTCTTCTTGTTGTTTTATACAGTGGAGAAAATAGGATTAGCCTCACCATGTGCTGATCCAATATATTGTAAATCTCTAAGCAAATTTGTGCGGTGCACCTCATCAATAATTATTTTCAGTATACTTGTTTATAGTAGGAGAGAATTGCGAGTTGACCTGGACAAAAATAGTATAAAGATGAAACTTTGCACAGAGGAAGTAGACAGTCTCTGGATGAGCGTAAAAAAAGCCCCGTTGATTGCGCTACGGGAACATCCATTTTTTGGGCAATTTGGGGCAAAAAATAGGCTAATTTTGACAACACCAAAATATCATTAATTATATATCGTTGAATCGAGAATTTTATGCTGATCAAAATTTATATAAGAATTATGACTTGAAAACAATTATTTTTTAAGTTATTTACGTTTGAAAAATGTTAAAAGTGAATGCCGCGCAAAACTTCATTTGATTTTTTGTTTTCAAAAGAAAATTTTTACTGCGAAAAACTTAATCATTTCTATTGTTTTCATAACAAAAGTTTTCAATGAAATATTTTGTATGAATGGAATAATTTAGTTTTACTCCGAAAAAAGGTTGCGTCTTACTATATTGAAACTATTATATGGAAAAGTAAAACAACAAAGTTAAACGTTACTTGTAGTAAAAGATTTTACATTTGAAAAAAAAATGAATGCTGTTTGTGTATTGTGCAAGCTTGGGTTTGACAAAAAAAGTTATGTCAAAGTATATGGAAAAAGCCTCAAAACATTGATTCGATTAAGTGAAGAACGGAGTATGAATGAACTATGCAGGTTAAAATTTGTTTAAACATTCAATCTTATAAAAAAGATTTTCGCGCAGTTTGTTAAATTAATAAATTAAGTTAAGTTAATAGTTCATTAATTTTCCGAATCATTTCAAATTAAGGGCTGCCCATTATTTACGTCAACAAAATAGGGAGGAAGTGGGTCTGAACTTTTTTGACAATTGTGACACAAGGAAGGGATAGGTCAAGTAAAGTTGACATCAACAATGTTTTTTTGTTGTTTTTTTTTCAATTTTATTACTCAAAAAACGTAAAATTAGGTTAAGTTTTAATTTTAAACTCAAATTGTAACGTAGCTATAACTTGAGAAAGATTTTTGCATATTTTTAGTTTTCTTAGAGACCAGTTCCGACAGAACACGCATAATAGTACAACCGTACTAGTCCATCATAGCTGTAGAAGAAAGTTTGTGGATAGTCGTAAAGATCAATCATTATCTGTTCCAAGAAAGAAACTACGATCCTCATTTGAAGAGGTATTTGATTGGAAATCAAAATGTTTTCTTTGTACTAAAAAGGGAAATCACAAACATTCCCTGATTTCTAAAGTTGAGACCATACCATTAATTAAAAAAATGATTGAATGTTCATTGAATCGAGAAGATGATTAGGGAAATGCTGTACATTCTTGTTTGATGTCTTGTTATGATCTTGTAGCGGAAGAAGCTATTTATCATATTTCGTGTATGAACAACTTCAGGCTTAAAACTAAAAGCGACAACCAATGTGGACGTCCATTAGATCTCATTATGTTTGAAAATTTTGAGAAACTCTGTTTCTGGTTAGAAGAAGAAACTGACTGCGAACTTTATACTCTTTCAGATGTGCACATTAAAATGAAAGAACTTAGTATTGGTTATCCGTGTTACTCGACGAAATCTTTAAAACGAAAATTACTTGAACATTATCGTGATCATATTTTTTTTGGAGAACTCTCTGGTCAATCTAATTTAGTTTGTTTCAGAGATATGGCTTCTTTTGTTACATCGAAATTCAAAAAAAGAAAGATCACACTAAAAATGATATTATTTCTGCCGCTGCAAGTATAATTAGAAGCGAAATCAGAGAAATGAATGTCGATAAATCTGTATATCCGTCACTAGAGGATATGGGTGATATTGAATATGGACTCAAATGGGTTCCAAAGAGTTTACAGCTATTTCTAAGCCATTTAATTTCAGTTAAGCTTTGACAAATTAGTTTAGGACAATGCATTGCCCAAGCTTCGCGACCAAGATTTATGATAGCACCAATTCCATTTGGAATTGGAGTAGATATCGATAAATCTTTTGGAACAAAATGGCTTGTGGATCACCTTTACAAATTTGGATTTTCAATTTCCTCCGATGAAGTTAAGTTGTTCAAGTTATCTGCTGCAGTTAGTAGAGTAAATGCCGAGCAAGAACAAGAGCCGAACTTCCTACATTGGGTTGCTGATAATGTAGATCACAACATTCGAACATTGACCGGAAAAGGAACGTTTCACGGAATGGGTTTAATATCAATATTCTAAATGCAATTATGAAAGCATAACACGTTTGAAACACAAGTCTATTAAAAATTTATCTGATATGTCTTTAAAAATAACGCCTTATCACGGATCAAGCTATCAGGGTTTATTAAATGTAAGTTTTAAACTAATAAAAGATATTGTATCTGAAGTATTCCGTGCGCCCGAAATGAATCTTGATCTTATTTGGTATGTGGCATGGTTTTTTAGTTCAAGAAATAATCCTCGCCCAAACTGGTCAGGTTATATGATGCATACTGAAACATGCATATATTCTACACTATTGCTCATTATTGATGAAGCCAATAAATATAAAATAATTACTCCCTGCGTTACGTTTGATCAGCCATTATGGCAGAAAGCGTTTGGTGTTATAAAAGATCAGAACCTCAATATAGTATGTCAACTCGTAGGGTTTCACACAATGATGAGCTTTCTCGGAAGCATTGGAAAACTAATGGCAGGGACTGGCCTGGAAGAAGTTTTAGAACAAGTTTACTCTGAAGATACAGTAAAACATATGCTTAAAGGAAAAACTGTTGCAAGAGCTTTAAGAGGTCACATGTTGGTCCAGAGTGCATTGATGAGTCATATTATAGATATTTTAGTTGACGAATCAAAACTAGATATATCCGGACTTAAATGCACTTATAAAATTGCAATGCAAAATGGTATGAATGAGGAAGAGTTAATCAGACTTGGTAATACAGATGCTTTCAAAAATATTGAATGTGCCATATTAATCTATGCGGAAAAGAAGTCATATGAATCATGCACTGCAAAACTTTGGATCTTGTGCATATGCTATATTAGTATCATCACAATCTCAAAATGCTAAACTTATTTGCAGCATCAGGGCATTCAAACTATGCCAAGTGCTCCAGGTTATATTTGCAAGAAATGCAATACCTTTCAGAAACGAATCCATGGTTACAACAATTCTTAGATGGTCGTCACGCAGTGCGCCGATCTGAAAGGTATTGGGCTGACCTATCTTCTGATCTTGTAATAGAGCAGACTCTGATGCGGTCTTTAAAATGCAATGGTGGTTTAACTAGAGGTAGAGGTTTTGATGAAAAAGTACGCAACCTATGGACAATGAGCATCTGTTATTCTGAAAGTGTTCATGAAGCAATGCATAAATTATTTGGATTTGATATCGGAGTTACGGAAAGCAATAAAGAAATGGGTATTAAAAGATTAGTATGTGATTATGAACATTGTGAGTTGTTTTATGACTAGTTTTCTGGAAGACATCCATTCAATACTGTTGATAGAAATCTATATTCATTATCTACGCGTCTTGTGTCAGTCAATGGTGAAGATCTTGTCAACTGTAACGAGGCTGAGAACATGGGTGTTTGTCAACAAACATTTCTCAACGGCCTTAAGTTCAATGAAGCAAAGTTTAAAAAGAAGAATACATTTTTTTCTTTAAATGTTTTGACCAATAGCGTAAAACTAGACAAACAAACTGATTGTTGTGTCAATCCAACACTCCTTTTTAATAGACTTGCAGCAATTCTAGAAAGAGAGGATGACGTTGAACTATATTTTGATTATGAGCTTACTCATCTCCCACAATCATTATTTAAAAATAACCTAATGCTGAAAGCAAACAAATCATCTTTGCGCAAAGTGATTCTTCCTGACGACAAAATTAAAGCAAATACAAATGTCAGTTTGTGCAAATATGTCCTTGATGGAGGTTCCTTACTCCACAGAGTTCTTTGGAACAAAGGTATGAGGTTTGTAGAAATTTTTGAGACCTACATCAGCTATATAAGAGAAAATTATGCCACCACTTATATTTTATTTGATGGTTATGATAAGAAATCTTCAATTAAATCTAATGAACACATCAGAAGAAAATGCAAAGGTTCTTCCCAAAATCTTGTTATAAGCGAAAATAATCAGGTTCCGTACTCACAAGAGCGTTTTCTATCGAGTTCACACAACAAGGCACAATTAATTTTACTTTTGTCAGATTACCTTAAACGAGATGGATATGAAGTATATATTTGCAAAGGGGATGCTGACACGAAAATTGTCTCTAAATCGTTGGAAGTTGCAAATGAAATTTAACCATGCATTGTTGTTGCTGATGATACTGATATAGCAGTTATGCCAATGTATCATTGGAAAGATGAATTAAATGAGATTTTTTTTTATCAAGAAAGAAAGAAAAAACTCTGGAGTATTAAAGACGCTCAATTTCAAGTAATGGATTTTAAAGAACATCTGTTATTTCATTGAAATTTTTGGTGGAAATGCAGAATCTTCGTTAAGGAAAATGCGGTTGGTATTTGAAAGTTTAATTATAATTTTGTGAATTTAAGTCACTCATTTAGATTTAGAAAGTGTTATATTTTTATAGTATTTTTCTTAGGTATTTAAAATATAAACAAATGGTTTGTGAAGGAATTATTAAGCCAGAAAAGTTACCACCCACAGACCGTGCTGCTTATTTTCATGGTCTTAGAGTTCATCGACAAGTTGTTGAATGGAAAATGCTGGATGAATCTTTCAACTTGGATCCTAAAGAATGGGGATGGAAGTTAGATAATGGTTGTCTTCTTCCAACACCAACAGACAATGATGTGGCACCACCCAATATATTAAAAGTAATTCATCCGTTTTTCCTGCAAGAGCAGGAAAAACGGATTAAAATGCATGCCTGCATGCGGTGGCTGTCATGAGCAAGACTGCAGTAATAAAACGGTAAATTTTATTTTTTAAATATACACATAATCTTCTTTAAATATTTTTGCTTTTTTTGGAATACAAATATTTTGCATTTTTAGGATTTTGAAATTGAAGAAGATTCAAGTGATGAAATTGAAAACAAGAGAAATTTATTTGATGATTTGTTTTGAGAAAAGTAAGATATCGGACATCTAATTTTAAAGAAATTTGCATTCAAGTCTTAAAGTTATTTTAAAAGAATATATTATTTTCTAATTTTTTCTTATTTAAAATTGCGCACAGACAAAAGTTATATTATTATGTTTTGAAAACAAAAAATATAACATTTTAACGATTTTACACTTTTCAAACATAAAAAATAACTTTCTTTTAACTCTAATAACTTACACTTTTCAAAACGTAAAAAAACTTAAAAAACAATTTTTTTCAAGTAATAGTTCTTATATAAATATTGATCAGCATAAAATTTTTGATCCAACGATATAAAGTTTATGATATTTTGGTGCTGTCAAATTGCCCCTTTTTTGTACCCCAAATTGCCCCAAAAGGAATGTTCCCGTAGCGCAATCAACGGGGCTTTTTTTTACGCTCATCCAGACACTGTCTACTTTCTCTCTGCAAAATTTCAGCTTTATACCATTTTTGTCCGGGTTCGACCTTATTTTTCGCTAATTCTCTCCTACTATTATTTTGATCTGGTGATACGCATTCGTGACTTATTTATAGTTTTTTATTATTATTTGTAAGTTAAAGACTATGAAATCATGGCTCATAAAGTTTTTAACATTTGGTTTTTGATACCTGGATTTGAAACGGGACGTGGTAAGCGTTTAAAGAATGAAGTACTAGCAGTAATCAACGCATGTAAAGATACAGACTTATCTAATCGGGAAATTACAAAGAACATTAAAAGACCTACAAAAGTGGTTAATAATTACTTCAAGATTAGCGTTAATTATGGAGCTCATAAGAAAAGTGGTGGCAAAAATAAAACTGATAATCGTACTAAACAAGTTATTGTAGGTCTTGTTACTGCTCAGCACATGAATACATCTCAAATTCTTGTTGATTTACAATTACCTGTAACTGTTTAACGTGAAGATTTTACATGAAGATCCAAACACAGTTTGGAAAAGCGTAAACCAAGACCAAAACTTACTGTTCGTCATAAAGATGTTAGATTACAATTTGCAAAAGAACAAATGTCTTCGCAGGAAGAGTGGCATCAAGTTCTCTTTAGTGATGAAAAAAAGTTCAATCTAGATGGTCCTGATGGCTATCACTATTACTGGCACGATCTTCAAAAAGAAAAAGAAACTCGAATGAGTCGTAACTTTGGTGGTGGAACTGTTATGGTTTTGGGGGCTTTTGCCTTTGCTGGAAAACAACCACTGGCATTGATTTCGACAAAAAAGAATTCACAGGACTACATTGACTTATTAGAAATTAGTTTGCTTGAACATGGTGAAGAATTGATGGGTGAAAGTTTCACTTTTTAACAAGACAATGTGCTATCCATAACTCAAAGCTTACAAAAGCTTAATTTAGAGAGAAAAATATTCACGTAATGGAATGGCCCGCATGCAGTCCAGGTCTTAACCCAATTGAAAATCTATGAAAAATACTTTCTAGAAAGGTTTATGAAAATGGTAAGCAATATGAATCCGCATTGGAGCTGAAAACTCGTATCAGAGAAGCTTGGAATGAAATATCTATAGAAACTATCCAAAATCTTGTGACTAATATGTCAAGTCACATATTTGAAGTCATTAAAAATTCAGGAAGCAGTACTAAATATTAAAGAGCATAGAACAAAATATTTTTTGTATTTTCTTGTATATTACGTAAATAAGGCAAATTCTATTTTCTCCACAAATTGAATACTTTAAATTTTTTTTCCACTTGTAATTAATTAAACATACCAATTTAAAAACTTTTTAATTGTAATAGAAGACAATAAGAAATAGGGTAGATTTAATCATTGTTTCATTGCCATTTTTGTTAAATTAGAACGAAAAAGAAAGGTGAGGCTAATTCTATTTTCTCCGCTGTAGATTTAAATTAACTTCAGGAAAGTTAGTGCTGTAAATATCATAGAAAGTTGACTTAAGAACTTTTTGATTTTACGAAGTTCTGGACAACTAGGTGGGTTCATAGTTTTAATAGACACCATCTCAACGTTGTTAGCGTTATACCATTCCATTTTTGTTCTATAATAATGTCAACAGGCTTAATCTGTCCAAAAAGTAACAATAGTTGAGTAAATGAATGAAAGACAAGAGATATTTTTGGAGGCACTAAGCGATGTAACGTTCAGCATTCTTTGTTTGCAATGTGAAAAACTGAAATCTTTCTCGTCACAACTGCACAAAGATGTTAAAAAAACAATTTTCTAAAATTTTATTTTGCATCTAATATTTAAACTTCTTTAGAATGTTTTTTTTTGCACAGCGCAGACAACAACTTGTTCAAACAACTTGTTTCAATTCGCTTTTTACATACGTTTAATAAACAGCCAATTTTGCTCTTGGCTAATTGGTTGTTTATGGTTTCATTATCAAGATTTCGTTCGGATATTTTATGAGACATATCGTCTCGACATTTAAGCAAAAACTTAGTGGGGTTGTTGCCCCGGCCCCCACGGTTTTGGGAGCGTTGATTTAAAACAAGATTTTTTTAAAAGAAACTCTGGAAATGAAATCTTTGACTAATGACATAGATAGGGGTCTCCTGCTTTAAAATAGCCCCGAGCCCAAGTCTTAATCTATCACTAACTGTGGTGGGTGATGTTTCATATCTTGGATCGTGATTTTTTTCAGATGTACTCGAATGGTTAAATGTTACGTCACATTTACATAGCTTACGTAATGAGATTTCAAAGTGTGCATGGTTTAAACATAATCTGATGAACAGCCGGAGTATGTTTATATTTGAACTGGTGTTATCCAAAGGATATTTGTTTGTTTTAAAACCTTTTTTAAAAATATCAGCAAAAAGTTTATAAAATAAAGGTCTTAAAAAAACAAAAAAAAACTTTTAATTGGGTTATTGAATATAGCAAATCATCCTGAAATTAATTGTAGCAATAATAACTTTATGTAGTAATAATAAGTTATAACTTATTTTCCAACTATTTTCCAAACAATAAAGGTTATTATTTACAAGTTTACTGGTAAATAATAGCCTTTATTGTTTCAAAACAGTAAAGGTTATTATTTACAAGTATACTTATAAATAATAACCTTTATTGTTTGGAAGAAATTTCCAAACAATAAAGATTATTATTCAGATTTGTTAATAAGACGATTGAAAAATTTATGAATAACTGTTTAATTTCTTTTATAGAAGTATAGATTTATAGATAAACCGTCAAATTATTAGAAGAACTTCAGATATTTCAGGTCAAAAGATTTTAATATTATTATTTCTGGGTTGAATTATGTAAAAAATAAGAAATCGATAAACGATAAGTAATCCAAGAGTTTTCTTTTTGAAAAGTTATTATTAAAACTATGGACTGGTTTTAAACAATCGCTCAAGTTATACTTTTTTCAAAGGCTACCATATAATTGGATTTGTTGGCAACAATGCCAACAGACTTTTAGATAAGCTAAATATGAATGTGATATTACAAGGATCAAGGAAAATCTGATTTATCTTAAATGCTTAAAAAATAACAAGCAATGAACCAAGTTATCTTTAAAAAATAAATACTGATATTAAACTTGCTGTTAAGAAACTTATACCATTTTATGCTAATTTAATGGAAAATGTTAATATCTACTTTTAAAATGTTTCTTCAAATATACCCTGGAAAGTTAATATGGCAGTTATATAGATAACTTACTTGGAATTTTTTCAGAACAAGCAGCTGGTTCGTCGTAAGTTTAAAAACATTTGATTAGTTGTAAAAGACAACAAAAACACTCAGAATATCCTTAGCTATCGATTAAATAGTTAATACTTTCATAATTGAAGTTAAGTTTCAAAATTGTTATTTATGTATAAACATTAAATTTTTAATTGCATGAAAGATACTGTTGATTAAGAATTGATAAAATAATTTTGTTAAAATTTATAAGAATTAATAAAATAAACTTGTTTATTATAAAGTTTATTTTTTTATATATAAAGTTTATCACAAAATTTAGTCTGTATATTATTATATAAAATGTAAACAACTATTTTTAATATTAAATGCGATTTTTTTCAAAAATTGCTGTTGTTTTTATGAGTATGTTTTTTGAAATGTGCAAAACTTTAATTTCTGAAAAATTACTAACTCAAAAAAGGATTTTAAAACAAAAAACGCCCATAACTTTTTAAATATTTATTCTATATTTGCATTACATCCTATATTTCCATTGATATGCTTCTATTTTTTAAATGAAGTCACAAATATTGACTTGCTTACTTACTTTTAACTTTTAAAGATGTCTTAAATAATACGCTATCGTATATTTTTTCAGTTTTTTGCATAACTCTGAATAACCCGAATTTATTTGTAAGCACCTCCCGGTTTCCTCCCGGTTGGAAATAAGCAAGCGACTAGCTAGCTTTATTTAAATATTTTAGGGAATTTTTTTTCTTGTATTTTTCTTTTCATTTTTCTTTTATGTTTTAAAAAATTTGATTTTTAGTACTGTATCTAATATATTTATGATAATTATTAAACTTATAACACTGTGACAAGTTATTACACTTGTAACAACTTATGATAACGCTGTGATTTTATTATGTCATACTATCTTGATATCAGCATTACCACAATATATCGTTAGCGACATATCGTAGCATTGTAGCTACAATAGTTGCAACAAACTTATAGCAGGGTCATTCCATGCCAAATGGACCAAAGTTTTAGGATTTCAATATGGTCCCCCTCAGATTTTGATGAAACCTAGTGGGTTTGTTAATATCAATGAGAAAGACAATTCCTGAAAATTTCAGAATAAAATCTTTTGTGGTTCATGAGATATGGTCATTTGAAATTTCTGATTTTTCCAAAAATAAAAACTTCAGTAGCAAAAATATGATTTGTTCATACTTAAAAAAATTTTAAAAACCTTCTATTTTTTTTATTGTATACAACTCTAGACTTACTTTAATAAAACTTTGACATCGAATTCTTGAATGTCACATTTTTTCCATAATGGCTACCTAAAAAACCAAAAAAATTGTTTGTTAGTATAAAAAGTTGATTTTTGATGAGTCAATATACAAAACCTGCATTTTAAGAAGTGAAAAGAAATATTTTTTTAGTTTCTATATATGATAGGCTTCTAAATTTTTAGAAATTTACTGATAAGATACAATTCAGTATTAAATTATAGACCTCTGAAAATAGCTGCGGCTAAAACATAGGAAAATGTGTCTCCACTTCAAATCACCGGTAACCTAGGATCAATAGTGGTTTTATTAAGATTTTTTTTTCTTCTAATTTAATAGACTTTGCAGTGATTTCAGAAGAAAAAAAAGTGAGTAATCCTGGGAAAGTTACAAAATCAGAACAGTGAAAATTACCTAAAATACATTAAAAACAAAAATAAAGTTATTGTTGTACTTTAGTTTGTATTATATATTGTTATACAAAGTATCTATGAACATAAAAGTATTTTATCATCAGTACTAGAAATAAGTCTTTAATTAATTCTGAATTAAACTCAATTTTTAAATAGCCCCAGCTCTTTCCTGCCCCCCCTCCCCCGATTATTTACTTTTTAACATTTACATTTTTTCCCAGAACTTAGAAAAAAATTGTAATTGAACACTTCTCCTAACATTGTGTGTCTGGTTTTATGTCTGATGTATGAAGTGCCTTTATGCCCAAACACATCACTAAACATAAACACATAAAAACTGAAATTTAGTTTTTAATGTTTTCATATAAAACTTATCAGTAGCCTATTAGGTAAAACTGAAATGAAAGACTTTTAGTCTAATTTACCTAATATTTAATATCATGACTATAAATTTTATAACATTTTTTCAACACATTCACGATTCCACCCTTCCTTATTAATTTGACTTATTTGATTATCATTTTCAAATTTAGATTACAATTTATACCAAGTTGTAAGAGCTATTTGAATTGTCAACATAATCCAATGTTGATTATGTAATAAATAGGTTATTATGTAATAAACAATCAATATAAACATTGAATCTTTTAAATGATTTTTGCTAAAAAACTTAGACCAAATGGTGTATTCCTATTTGAGGTGCTTCAGGTCTCCATTAAGTATGTGTTTGTGAGTACCACCAAAATGCAGATTAAAGAAACTGGTCAGAATTGTAAACCAAAGTCAAGCAGCATGACGGTAGAGCCAAATTTTTATAAGAATTTCTTAAGAGCAGGTTAACACTTAAGTGATTCTTCACATGCAGTGGCTTAAAAATTACCGAAAATTCTGATACAGTTTGGGTTATTGCTCACTGCAATGATTTATCAATTCTTGTTAGTCATGTTGTTCAATCTCACAAAATATTTTAGTAGATATTTTGTTAAGCTTGGAATTAATGGTGGTACACGTTTTCTCAAGTTTTTTCTAAGCATTGTTGATACTGCGTTAAGGGTTGATATCAGCTCAACACCTCAAAAACAATCTCTGACTCCAAAGACTGGCAAAGACACTGGAATTACGAGACAAATTCTTGTTGCGGTATTAGAAGACTTGCCAAAAACTCACTCCAAAATTGAACAAATCTGGTCACTGATTAATGCAAAATGAGTTTAACTAATTTTGGCTTGCGATATGAAAGTTGCAAATATAATTTGTGGTCTTCAAACCCATTTAAGAATGCATTCTTGAATGCAGGAAGCTTCTTGAAAATGTGGATGTGCTTCAGGATTTTGCTGATACAAACTCGGTGCCCAACATTCTTCACATAATTGAGGCATTCAAAAGTTTCAATTTAGTTGTAAAATCTTGCTTTGGATTCATCCTTCAGCGGAAGTTTGTTGAAACAATTGAAAATTTTAAAAGATGTTTTTTAAAGATAACTGGTGCAAGCTTTATATATTTGCCTTAGAAATAAAGGATCCGTGGTTCAAACCCCACCTCTGGGCAAGTTTTGCTACATCGATTAGGAAGGAGGCGTAAACTTCCAATTAAATGCTCATCCCTGATGCTCTGTGATAAGATGGTAAGGACTTCTTAGGGCACCTAAATAAAATTAAAGAAAAAAAAAAAGCTTAACACAAAGTTCACATTGTCTTCTACCTCATCAAAGATTTCATCAGTTGCAAAAGATTGCCCTTGGGCCCTATAGTAAACAAACTGTCGAAACTGCTCATCAAGACTTTTATAAATATTGGTATAAACAAAACAATAACTTATAATGGTATAAATAAACAATAAGTACAAAGAAAGATTGTTATGCTGCAAAACTGATCTAAACAGTAAGCATCTTTAAAGAAATGCTACCATAATTCAATTTATGAGATTAGGCAGCAGAAAATCATAGCTTACGGTTTAATGAACATTTAAACCATTTTAATCCTTAACTGCTGTTAGTAATTATGAATTTTAATATTACATATAAAAATATTAAAGAGTATTTGACTAAAAGAGTATATTAAGCTATTTGAAATAATTTTTTTGTAGCGAGAAAATCAAAGACCATGTCTTACAACTTAATCAGATGCTATTCGATGGTAATATAATGTAAAAAATAGTTACTTTATTACTTCATTTTGAAAGTCAATGTGTTTAAAAAAATTTCAAGGGCCAATAAAAATTCTTTTAACAAAAACGTTTTTTTTTGTTTTACTAACTGATAGTCCTTTTGTCAGGTTTTACACTTTTTTTGCACTTTTTTTTGCATTTTGGCAGTAACCAAAATAAAGTAAAGTATAACTTTAAGAAATGTTGAGATATTTACGCTTTGCATAAGACAATTCAAAGCTTGCTTCAACTACAAGTCATGAAATTTTGACAGTATCGAAGTTTTTGGTTTCATCTTCAGCAAGCTCCCTAGCATTTTCTTCTTTTCTCTCTAGCATTTTCTTCTTTTTTCATTTTTTTTTCTATTATTAATTCTATATTCATTTGTTTACATATTTCTCTAATCTAATTAAAAACTTTATTAATTTCAGCACTTCTAAAATACTAAAAATGTCCTGATCTCTTTTTTGTAGAGATGTACATTGTTTATACTCTCCAGAATCAAACGCCATAAATATAAAAATAGTAAACTTATTTAAACATTTATACGAATTTAAACATTTGTACAAGGATTTAAATAGATATAACGCATCTCCAACAGAACGTTCATTTTGAATTACATTTAGCAATGAAATAATAGATACCAAAGTTTTTTTTACAACATTAATTGTATTAAATTTTGAACACCATCTTGTATTAACAGCCATTTTAAGACTGATTCTGCTTACAGATGTAATTATGTTCCAAAGACTTGTAGAAGAGAAAAATAATGAGTTTTTCTATGAGAAAAAATACTCCAACTAAATTTAAGCTGTGTTCACAGCAAGGGATATATTGGGATAAGGGATTTTCGATATATATTTTCATATTCAGCATATTATGTGAATGTTTTGTAAACGCATACACACACGAATTATGCTTATTCTTGTTCATAACATAAGCAATAACACTCTTTTTTTGGGAAACAAATAAAATGCGTATATGAATTTTTTTCCCTAGACAACGATACAAGGTAGGTATATGCAATTTATCTGAAATGATTTTGGCGCCCTTCGAATGCTGCGTCCTTGGCAACTGCCCATATGCCAACGCCTAGCTACGCTTCTGCCTTAATCAATAAAGCAGTAAAAAAATACAGTCCGCATCGTTATTTGATAGTTATAAGAGTAAATAAAATTCCAATTTTGCATTTTATTGCACTAAAGATACCTGAATGACATTACGATTGAATTAGCTTCAGGAATTTCCATTGAATGAAGGCCAATAAAATCTTCTTAAATTTGTAAACTGTCATTCACCCAGCAAAGAAAGATAACAAGTTGTTCAAAATCAAGACTGTCCTGAAGAGACTTTAAAGGAGGGTGTGTGTGTGTGTGACGTATCTGTTTTATGCCAATTAAGGCCCAAAATTTCTTTTTGCCTAGGATCTGGAAGAAAAAAAAAAAAGTCCTCCTTAGCTGACATTTGCTGACTGCCAATTATAGATCCAATTTTACCGACTCAAGTATCCAATATGCCGACTAGTAAATTTAGTCGAGTTGGAAGGGGGGGCAAGACACCCCTACGCCTCCCTCAGGAAGGCTCTGTTCAAGATTCAATGCATCGTTAATCTAATTTACCATGGTGGTAGATGAGATTAATTATACATCCTGCAAATTGGATTTTGATGAGATATTGAGCATTATCCTATGTGATTACCTGAGAAAATTAGTTTAACAATTAACTAATTAAATAATTAATTAATATGATATGTATGTATATGTATATATATATACATATATATATATATATATATATATATATATATATATATATATATATATATATATATATATATATATATATATATATATATATATATATATATATATATATATATATATATATATATACGTGTATGTATATATATATATATATATATATATATATATATATATATATATATGTATATATATATATATATACATATATATGCACACACACTAAAAAAAAAAGGAAATTTTAAGTAAGGTATAACTTTTTACCTTCTAAGGAGAAATATTTCTAACTTTATATCTTTACGGTAGAAAATTGTAGGAAAAATCATTATTTTTAGTATAATTTTTTACCTCAGAAGGTACAAAACTATGGCAGAAAATTCTACTTTTTCTTTTAGTGTGCATATATATATATATATATATATATATATATATATATATATATATATATATATATATATATATATATATATATATATCTGTATATATATATATATCTGTTGACCAAATCTGGAACAGCGGACCTTAAATGGGAAATCACGTTTTTGTAGTTATTAACATATTTAAAAGATTATATTGAAATATTTAAATATTTATTTATATTTGAAAGAGCTTTAAAATAAGACAAATTTCATTCGAATCGCCCAGTAATTGACCGAGTTAATATTATTTTTATAACGGTACATAAAATACCGAGTATTTTTCCGAAAAACACAGTTTAAGTTAAACTATAATAACTGTCAAGCAAATCATTAAACTATCATAAAAATTAAGTTTTTTTTTCGTATGTCTCTTTTCTACAATGCCTAGGCTGCAAAATAAGACATTATTCATGAAAATATTCCAACAGTTATGTGAAAAATCTAAACTTTGCTTACTCTTAACATGCCAGAATTGACGCTATAGATTTAGCGGCAAAATTTAAAAGTTTATTATTTAAATCAAAATGCAATAACAATATTACTGATGCAATTATTGATATTTTTCAATTATTTTTAAAGAAAACCTTCAAAATAAATAAAAGTTGGTAATAAAAATAAAACATTAATTTAAAAATTTTTAATTTTAAAATTAATAAAAATACAAAAAATTAAAAAAAAAGTTTTTATTTTTTTATTTTTGTGTTAAAAGTTTAATGTAAAACTCAAACTAACTTTAATGTATTACTCTGTAGGTTTTTGGCAGGTAAACTTTCCCCTTATTTTACTATTTCTATATCCAACATCCCCACAAAATTCACATTTTGGTGGAGCACGAACAAGATTGATACTGCATTTGTCTGAGGTTTTGGGCATTGCAAATCTTTAGAATTTTCGATAAAACAACTTTCTAAAATCTATAGGCTATCACTGCAAACTCCAATTTGTTAGATTATAGTTAATTTGGGTCAGACCTATAATCAAAGTTCCCTAACCCTAGCCGGAACCCCTAACCTTACCAATAACTATACAACAGTTTAATCAATCATCCATAACAACTATTATTACTATAATTAATAGGATGAAAGTAGGTCATTTAAAAGATTAAAGACCACAAGACTTATAGACACGAGTATGGCATTCTGTAAACATTACACTGCATGTCACTGTGACTGCAACTATTTTGATAAAAAATAATAATTCAGTACTTACATCATTTTAGAAACAAAACTATACAACTTAGTTTATAACTTTATGGCATTTTAAATGATTTTATGAGTACTTACATCGACTGAAACTTTGTAAAAAAAGTTATTATTTTCTATACCATCTATAATTATAAATAACTAAGAAGAAGCCGAATGACTGTAATGTTACTGAGCATCAACCTGTAATGTTACTGAGCATCGACCTGTAATGTTACTGAGCATCAACAATCAAAAATTTATATTCATAAAATTTAATTTGTTTTGTTAATATATATTTTAGTACTTATATCTATTTTACATTTTCAAAATATAATTAATTTATAATTATAGTTCATAGTTTTCTTGTTATAAGAATCAACCACTTAAAGTTATTGTTAAACTAAAAAATATTTTAAATACCATACTATACCATACTATCCTTGAGATTTGGGTCATAATAGCGCATGAGTACATAACCTATTAAATCTGGCGACGTTATTCAACAGTAAACAGAACGAGACCTTATGTGGGTTATATGACTAAAACACGCTGTATCTCAAAACAACTTTTTCCATTTAAGGCCCCTTCCTCCAGATTTGGTCACACACACATATATAAGAAGAGTACACGGGAAAAACGGCAGAGTCATTAATTTAATGGTAAAATAAATTTTTAATCTTTCAGGATTGAATTAATTTACAAAAATTTAAAGTTTGTTTAAACCATTTAATTGTAAAGTTAATTTAAATTAACAATGTTAACTTAACTATTAAAATATCTTAAAGTAATTTTAACACAACTATTTGTGTTAAAATTACTAAAGTGATAAAATTTTAAATATATATGATTTGTTGATTATTTAATCAACTATTCGTCTAGTTTTTTTCCTCGAACATCAGCTCTTTGGAATTCGCTTCCTTCATCTTGCTTTCCTGATTCATATAATTTGCTATCTTTTAAGTCGTCCGTCAATCGTTATCTTGCTCTACAATCTTCATCTTTTCTCTTTCAGTAACTTCCAACTTTAATTAGTGGCTGCTTGCAGCCTTGTTGGAAGCGAAGATGTTTAAAAAAAAAAAAAAAAAAAACTTATATTACAAATTCTAATTTACAAATTTGCCGACTTTTCAAAAATGATCAGTCACGTTTTCGAAGTTTACTAGAATTTCTCTGTACACATTAAGTAAGGCTAATCTGACTTGTCTGTTTTTTACCCTTCGACATTACAATTTTTCATGAGAAAAATTGCATAAATGTCCAGTATAAGTGCAACTTTTTTTTCGAAACAATTGACTGAGCCCATTTGTTAGAGCGAACACATATACAGCACATCCTAAAAACACAATAAAATCACTTTCCTTAATGGATAATAACAAAACTTGCTTTTATTATTATCCATTAAGGAAAGGCCATGTATAAATATATATATATATATATATATATATATATATATATATATATATATATATATATATATATATATATATATATATATATATATATATATATTTATACATGGCCGGCGCAAGGGGCATGCAAATTATGCGGTCGCATAGGGCGTCAGCGTGGCAGGAGCACCTCGCTGGCCTAGCCAAACTTTTATTTATTTATTTTATTCTAATTTTGGTTTTAAAAAAAGTTCATATACTGTGTTGTTTACATAATAGGGGCGCTAAAGTTTATACTAAACTGTTAATTTTTTACTTTTTTTCTCAGCACTTCAATGAAAAAATTAATAGATCGAGAATAGTAATTAATTATTTGAAAGAATAAATTTGTGAGTTAATTGTATATTTAAATTACGTTTTTTTTTATGTTAAATGTTTATTGTAATAGTAAACTCACATTAGGGGCGCCGAATTTTATATTTTAAACTATTTTGAATGTATTCGCACTTCAATGAAAAAATAGTTATAGCAAAAAGTAGTAGTTTGCTAATCATTTGAAAGAATTTGTGTATCCTCATGCCGGGAAAAAAAAACCTTCGGGTTTCTTTCATAGAAAACCCAAATCAGATATGGATAGAGAAGACAAAAAACAAGTAAAGTCATTAGATTAAATTTTTTTTTAGATTGGAAAAGCAAGATCTTAACGATAATCAGCATCAATTCCAGGTAAGATATGTTATAAGAGTACATTTATAGCTATCAAGTTTGTTAACTTATACAAAATAATAATAAGTTAAAGAGATGATAGATTTTCCCTTACAGCTAGAAAAAACAACAACTTGTACTCTATGAGCATAAGACGTCAGGAAAAATTCAGTCTCTCTTGATGAAGCAATTGAAGCTGAATCTTTTTTTTGTACAACAGCGCTTTAATTTACAACCAAGTACCAGTATGAGTACGTCAATTTCATTTTTATTAAAGGTTTAATCTTTTCTTTAAAAAAAATTGTATAAAATTACAGTACAAAGTCTTACTTTAAAAAACTTCAGAGCATCAGATAACATTTTCTTGAACTTGTTCTGGTCTTAGATATATCTAGGCAAAGGTTGAGAGCTTGCTTGTTAGACGAGGTTTTAAAAAAAGAACATTCTTACAAAATATGGGTGACCAAGGTTATGATAATAGATTACACGTAAAGGGAAAGAACAATTAGGTTGACGTACAATAAAAGATTCTTGCCCTAAATCCACTAGCTTTTTTCGTTCCTTGTGAAAGCCATTCACTAAACCTTGTTTTCAATGATGCAGCATTTTTCTGCACTTTAGCTGTTAACTTTTTTAGCAGCATTCAGGAGGTTTATAACTTTTTTTTCTGAATCAACCCATATATGGAGTATATTAACAAATCATATTACCAATTTGACTGTTAATCCTCTAAGTGAAACTCGTTGGGAGAGCAGGATAGATATCCTTGAATCTTTGTGATACCATATTGATAAGATTTATGACACTGTCTATGAATCCACATTAGATTCCAAGATTGATGCTTTTAGAAAATGTACCGCTAAGGAAATTGCCAAGAAAATTACAGATTTCTTCTAAAATTCTTCTGCTCTTTGGTCTCTTGGTATAATCTCGTCTCGTTCAAATTTAATTTAGTAAGCAAAACACTTAACTGTTAATCTGCAGAGCACTTTGAAACTTGTTGAAAGTGCCGAGACTTTTTGGAGAACATGAGATCGGAAAATGGGCTGTATAGTGTTATTACATATGCCACGGAACTAACCAAATAACTGGACATCTAAAGCCAAATAACTGGACATCGATCTAAAGTTCTCTGATGAAGTTATGGTCAGGTCAAAAAGAACAAAAAGCAATTTCACTATGAAGGTAAAGATAAATCTGCGTAGTCGGCAATGGAGTCTTTTAAAGTAAATTTCTATTTTGTAGTTTTAGACGCTGCTATTAATTCTTTATTTTTTTTTTTTTTTTTTTTTTTTTTTTTTTTTTGTTTCTTTAGGTGCCCCAAGAAGTCCTAACGGTCTTATCACAGAGCACCGCGGAAGTGCATTTGACCAGGAAGTTCACGCCTTCGAACCTGGATCTCCTGCTTTGATAGCAAGCGCTCTAACCACTGCGCCACGGCCGCACAATTCTAAATCTCAGAAAAATTTGAACAGATTGAAAATCACAGCAAACATTTCGAATACCTCTATAACATGAAAAATTTTAAAAAATGTGAAAAAGATGCAGTTAAAGAAAAATGCAAAAAACTACACTCCGTTTTGGCAGCTGATGGCAAGAGTGACGTCAATAGGAATGAACTGTTTGATGAAATTGTAATTGTAACTCTAATGTTGCTAAAAGATAGCAGTCCCAAAACAACATTATTATTGGCAACATTGTCAAAACTATTTGGTTGACATCATTCCTAAGTAGCATTTCCTTTAGCATTGAAAATTTTGCTATTGCTCCTGGTACCATTGACCAGCGAAGAAAGGAGTTTTTCCAAACTAAAAATGTTCAAAAATCACCTTCGATTGACTCTTTCTCAGGACCGCCAATATAGGCGGTCCATGAGAAAGAGTCAATCGAATAAAGCAATTTAACTATTTATTAAGATATTATGTTTTTATTGTATTTTACACAGCGAAAAATCTAACGCTAACATAACGATTACATAACGGTAAATTAAAAGTTTGGCGTTATGTTTACCGTTATATTAGTAATAAATATGTCTAAAGCGTTATGTTGGCCAAAGTTATTTGTATATTTGTATATAAATGTAAGGCGTTATGTTTAACCGTTATGTTTTCCGTTATGTTGGTTGGAAATATGTCATCACATAATAATATGACATCATAAAAGTATTTGTAAAAAAAGCGCGAGTTAAAAGAATCTTTGAAAATTAATTAATTGTTGCAGTTAAACAATTTGATCAGAAGGTGTTATTAATTGTTAATGAAAATTTGAATTTAACTCTGATGCAGATTCTTTGTCCCAGTCTCTTTTAGGCGAACTGCTTGAGCATAAAAAATTTAACAGTTTAGCAAAGTTAAAATAGTTAGCAAAAGCATAAAAAAGGAAAGTTTCATAATCAATAAAAGATTAAAAATCTAAGTTTAAATTTTATTAATATCCTATCAAATGACAGCGGAAAAATCTACCTAAAAACCGAATGTATGAAAGAAAAAGCAATCTTCTATTGTTGAGCTGTTCTTAATAAAATTCATTAGAATAAACGCCCCAATATTCCCCTACACTATTGGAGCCTTCAAAACACGCAGCGTAGTCTCTTTATAACTATTTTTATTTGTGACTCTTTTCCAATTTTATATAATATATATATATATATATATATATATATATATATATATATATATATATATATATATATATATATATATATATATATATAGTAAATTAAAAAACTTTATAGTAAACAAAACACCCATGCAGGATTGTATTTGGTGCACGCAGAACTTTTCATTGCGAACCTCTTTTAAGGAAGCTTGGTGCCCTAAGTATCTATAAACTTAATATACACCAAGTTCTACAATTCATGTTTAAAATAAAACATGGGCTTTCTCCTAATGTATTTCACTCTTACTTTAGTGAAATCTCGCACAAGTATCCTACTAAATTTTTAATTAACAACTTAGTTGTACCAAAACTAATTTAAAACCAAGTTCTTACCAAATTCATTACTTTGAAACACTTTTCAAAGTTTATTACAAAAAAAATAATATTCAAAACCTCTCTTTGGAACAATTCAGGAAAGAATCTGAGAGTCTCTTATTACAAAATGACTTTGATTTAAAATATCTCTTTTAAAATAAATAATATAAATTATCTGAAAAAATAGTTATTGACACTACTTCTCTTTTGTTGCAGTTTTATTTTTATTTATTTTTTTTGTTAAAAACTTTAATACTTTTATGTTGTTGTTAATCTTTGATATATTGCGTTATATTTCAAGACTAATATTTATATTATATTTATATTTATATTGTAACTAACGTGTGTAAAATTCTTATTACGTACTTAGCTACTTTTCTTTTTTGTATATAAACTGACGATTTTTTCAATGTAAATGGGGCTCGATAATAAGACAGTTTATGTGTTCTGCTTGCTCCAGCTCTCTTATTTATTAACACGATTTATTTCATTGTAAAAATTAATATACGGCAAATAATAATAATTAAAAAATATATATATATATACATGTATATATATATATATATATATATATATATATATATATATATATATATATATATATATATATATACATATATATATATATATTTTTTTTATTTTTTTTTTTTTTTTTTTTAGGTGCCCCAAGAAGTCCTTACGGTCTTGTCACAGAACACCGCGGAAGTGCATTTAACCAGGAAGTTCACGCCTCCTTCTATACCGTGACGCGAAAATTTGTCCAGAGCTCGTTTCGAACCTGGATCTCCTGCTTATAAAGCAAGCGCTCTAACCACTGAGCCACGGCCGCATATATATATATATATATATATATATATATATATATATATATATATATATATATATATATATATATATATATATATATATATATATATATATATATATATATATATATATATATATCAGGTAAGATGTGATTAGTAGATCTAAGAGAGGAGATTGATGAAAAATTCGGGAGCCTATTTTAGAGATAAAATACGAAATTTTGTGACCTGAGAATAACGGGCTTTGGCGTTAGACAAACCTTTTTACAATGGGTTCTAGCAATAGTAAAAAGACGTCTGTTTCTGGATAATTGTTTTGGTGATAGATATAGAAGTAATGGTTATGATTGGAAATTGCAGCAGCACAATGAGAGGAAAACTATAGAGAAGAGTGATGCTTGACTTGGAATTGTCGAGATAGAAAAAAGATTCCATGCCAGCCTGAGTCCAAAAAGTTACATAAGAAGCACATTTGTCAACAGTAAGATGAAAGATTTCTACCAAAGGGCCATCACGAAGAAAATTGCGGAAAGAGTACCAGTCAGCTTTCGATACTTGTAAGAGATACGATGATAGCGGATTCTGATGATGAAGAAGAATTAGATAACAGTTTTAGAGAGATCAAACCGTAATCAACAACACCTAAGAGTGAATGTGAAAAATCTGAGCACTGACTAAGATCAGAAACAAGACATAAGTCGAGTTGAGAAGGTAAATAATTCGAATTGTCTGGCAAACGAATTGGAAAATGGCTATTTGTGTTTGAGATTGAGAAAGGCAAAAGTTACGGGCTTGAACACCTTTAGAGTCACTGGAACCAAGCCATTCAGTATGATGAGCATTAAAGTTACCAACAACAACAATATTGGCTGAAGAATAAATAGAAAGAGTTTGGTCAAATTGATCAGAAATAACATCAAAAAAAGTGCAGTCTTTAGATAAAGGAGAGCAACATAAAACAAAAATAAAGATGATAGAGTGAAGTGGTGCTAAATGAAAGCACATAAAATAATACTCTGTGGATTCACACCGTGTTTCCCGACAAATGAGTGAATTCTTACTAATGTAAATGCCCGGGCCAAGCATGTGACTATTGGAATCTTTACGAACTAAAGAAAGATAACCACCATTAATAAGATCACAAGATAAGACAGCTAAGCTCAAATTAGTCTCACAAATAGCAGGTAGGTCTGGTGATCTTTGTAAGAGATTAGACTTAGCAGAAGAAAAGTTGCTTCAAATACCACAGATATTAGTGAATGATAGGTTTAGAGAACTTGGTGATGACCATGGTTTTTTGTGTTTTATAGTTTTTGAAACTTTAGTCATTATTTAAATTGATTAAAGAACATGACTAAAAGTACAGATAGTACTCAGTACACTATTTAATAATCCAAGCAATATGAAAATACGAACTAATCAGAACTTTTTATATCGGATTTTGGCAAATTTAGAATTAATGCTACTTTTTGATTCTTTTTACCCACTGTGCAATGGTAATACACCTCTGGTCATTTTTATTGAATTTTAAATTTTAAAATCGTGAAAACATAGTAAACATTCAATTTCCTGAATTTTAAAGAATATTAAAACGGCTATAAAAAGAATATTAAAACGGCTATAATATTATCGGACGCTGCAACATGTTTTTAAAAATATGTAAATGTCACATCCAACAATACCTTACAAAGCCAAAAAGCTAAAACAAAAATCTTTGAGGAGCACTTTTTTTATTCTATTGGTAATTCCCTGCATATATGATATATACTTTTATAGAATAAGATCTATTCATGGCGTGCTTTATAACAGGCCTATTCACCGTGCGGATGACGTCATAAACTAGAGGCGAACATTTTGTATTTCCTCTTAACATTGAGTCAAAGTGCTCGCAAAATTATTTAGTCAATTTTTAAATTTTTTAATTTACTTTGTAATTAACATAGGTCGTAAATACGGTGTCACGAATTGCAACGGCAATTTTGATAAAAGTTTTAAAGAAAAAACTTTTCGTCTTCCTCGAACACCAAAAGAAAGAAAAAATGGTTGGCTGTTATACAAAGAGACAACATACCTGATAAGAAAGACACCGTTGTTTGTGAAAGGCAATGGCTTGTTGCCAGTGTCTTGTTTGATACGTTTCGACAAAAGATTATGGCAAAGAAAGACCATGTGAAGAATTAGGCAAAAGATTATCGCAAAAAAAGGCCATCCTCCATCTATGTTTAAGTGTGTAAAACCAAGTTTAATAACGTAACCATCTGGTTGTCCTAGAACAACTTCAAGATCACGAGTTGTCTGCTTTCAATTTAAAAGATGTTATGAAATCTTTTAATGATCTGAAAAAAAGCATAGAAAACTAAAAATATTTGCAATAATTATATCACTGAAAAGTCACAGGAACTTGAATTTTTTGTTAATAAAGAAAAATAGTTTCCAAATGGTCTCATATTGTAGCATTGCATAAATTAGAAATCAAATCAAATAACTAAAATGTTTAAACTTACAGATGTTGCTGTGTTCCCAAAACCAATTGAAAGGCTATTTTCTCTTCTGGTGATTTTAATCTTCAAAAGCTGTTAGAACTCGGAAAGATGGCTAAGCAAATATGCTCTTTCCAATAGTTTGGAAAACTGAGACAGGGATCAGGAGGTATATATTTTATTACTGTTTAACAAATACGAGAGAAAGTGGGTATTATAAAAACAAAATTACTTTTGCAATTAGACAAATATGGTGTTGATCTTGATTTTCATGAACATCAGGTCATGCTTGAGAAAGATGGGAGTTTTACTTAAATGAAGAAATATTTTTGATATTTGATAATTTTACCAGAATTAGAAAATATATTATCTATAGATGTCAAAATAGTTTACATAACTGGTTATATTGTCCGAAATGACAAAGACTCATTTTTATTATGGGAAATTTAGAGATTTTACTGAGGAAATCAATCGTGGAGGTTTAACTATACCTGGTGATTTAGTATGTCAATGGGTAATATATTGCTATATTATGTTTCGTGAAGTAGCTGATAATACATGTGTATCTTCTATGTGCAATCTAATGATGCTTGTATCAGAATCCTATCAATTGAATTGAACAGAATTTTACACTTTCAAATATATATATTCAAATAAAGAACAAGTGTTACACTTTCAAATATTTTTTTTTAGAACTATTGTAAATATATTCTCCAAGGTCTGAAAAAATTTAACAGTTCAATTTAACATAATAGAATAAAAGAAAAAAGTAGTATTATTTTTTAATATATTTTTAATACATTTTTTGTTATTTACTTTTATTTCTTCCTTAAAAATTAATTTTTATGTTTAGTTCAGGTTATTTTTTCTGTATTTTTTGTTTAAAAAAACTCGCCTCAGCCTATGACGTCATCCGCACTCTGTTTAGGCCTGTTATAAAATACGCCATGGATCAATTTTACGTCATTCTTCCAAGGCTGCCGAGAGCCGCATGCGACCTGGGACAGCAACCCTGGTACGCGCCCTTATTTCATTTGGCGCCCCTTGGATATTGCCGCCCGGGACAAACTGTCTCGTTTGCCCCCTCTCGGCGGCCCTACATTCTTCGAATTAAAAATTTAAAATCAAGTTTAAGCAAAAAGGTTTATAAAATTAAAGCTGAAGACGTAAATTAAATAATTTATTAGATGCAATTCTTTAAAGGTTATTAAAACTTGATAAGATATTAAATAATAAGATAAATAAGACATAATTTAAAGGCATAAATTTAAACTTGAGACATAAATTAAACTTACTAAGTTACTTAGGAAATAAACGTCTGCAATAAAGCCAAGCCTTTAAATTCTGGATCCTTGACATTTTTCGAAAAGATTTTTTTCAATAACGTTAATAATTTTGTTTTATTATACACTCAAAAAAGTGTTTTGAAAACTTCGTTCAAACATTTCTAATGTTATTGAGATAATTCAGTTGATTTATAAAATAATTTTTGGATCCCACTGTAGAATACCTCTTCTTGAGTAATCTAGTAAAGTAATTCTCGAGGAATCTAAGAAAAAAAAAAAACTCAATTAATTTATTTATAAAAAAAGCAGTTTTCTATTCAATATAGACCAAAAATTTCCAATTGGGTTTGAATCAGAAGAATGCTGGCAAATACATAACTGGTATTAATTTAAATTTTAGTCAGGGTTAAAATCACAATAACCCTAACCCTAACCCTGATGTTTAAAATCAATATCATGAAATAATAACAATTCCACAGCGTAATGAATTTTATAATGACATGTCATGTCATTTAACATGGTTCATTGAATTATGTTGAAGATGAGTGTAATGACCATTGAGAAAATATACTTATAGTATAAATTATACTTGTAAAAGTTGTATAAGTACAAGTTTAAGATATACTTGTTCCAAGTTGGTTAACTAAGAGTTTGTGATACAGATGATGGTATAGTGAACATAGTGCCTTACGCAAGATAAAGTCCTCTAACTTTGTGTGCACTAAAAACATTGGGGTTGAATTTTTCCCCAATTCATTTACAATAGTGAAGTCAACCATTATAAAACAAAACAAAAGTAGACTCATTGCTTCAAATAACTTCAGCTCATTTTTTACTTGTCCAATTTTTGTGCTCAACATATCACTAATCTCTTTGCAATTGGTTTTACTAATAATTTTGATACTACTAATCTGATGCTCGAATCACATTAGAAGGGAAAGAAGGGCCCTTTTTATTTGCTTTTTTGCAATAATGTCACTTGACGCTATTATTTGATCAGTATTTTTAGCAGTATTGTTTTATTTGACTTCCTCCCTGATCCAACAGACCTTACAGTTTTACCAGTGTGTTTATATTTCTTCAAGAATCTGCAAATAGAAATGCTGTTTAATGCTTATATGAAGCTCTTCATGCTCAGCAGCTTCAATATTTGATTTCTATATCTCTATTATAATATTAATATTATAATAAAGATATAGAAACTTTTACTTGATCAACAGATATAAAAAAGGTAGTATCTCTCTTTCAGCATAAACACAACAATGTTGTTGTGTTAATGTTAATATTATTGTGTTTTTGTTACATTACATATCAGGTGCTTTTATTTTATATTTATCAAAAGTTATTACTATTAATTTAAAACAAAGTCAACTGTTTTTAATGATAAGTTTTTTTAACCAGGTAACGGTGGTTATTCACAAACTCTGCTATTATTCTATAATACAATTGCATAGTTTGTGAAAGAACAAAGTAAAAACTGTTTTAATTACATATGAACTTGCACTTAAAGGTATTGAAAGGTTTATTATAAAAGTTTATACACAGTAGTTTGTCATGTACACTTCATAAAACTTTTTTTTAGTTAATATACAAATAAAAAAATATATAAAATGGCTAATTTTGAAAACAGACAAAAAAATACACGTACTAGAAAGCGACGATCAAATAGTGATAGTGAATTGGTGCTAGCCAACTATTCAGAAAAGTGTTTTTCAGCATCATCTCCTGATCAAAAATATTTCTTTAATCCTTCTATTGGAATTAATTCATATGCAATTGATGACATTGACATTTCTGCAGGTAAAAATGAGCAATTTTGTTAGCAAGTTTATTTACAAGCAAAGTGCATATAAGTCATCCAAATTTCATCCTAACTAGGCTAAATAACTTTAACTTTTAAATTAGTTTAAAAATATTTGTTTTGTTTTTATTTTTATTTTAAATTCAATTTTAAAAGTTTATTTTATCAAATTTTGATCTAATATTTTTCTATGTAAACATTTCCAAGGTGTTAGTTAAAGTTAATTTTTCTTTAAACAAATCATATAAGCTCACATTTTTGTTGCTTATACAGTGGGATGACTATGTGTCACAAACTTATTCTATTCTCTTATAAAAATATAATTGGTTATAGAATAAAAGAATATTTAAACTTACTACTTTTAATCAAATATTCAATTTAAAGCTAAATGCCAGTGATGCAGACATCCATTTTTTTTATCAAGACTAAGACATAAGAATTATTAATAGTATAAAGACTATGAAAAAAAGACAAAGATGAGACCTATTCAGAAAACTTTCTCTAAAGTTTCACTCAAGTTTTAACAAAAATTTAATTGGGTTCTACATAATGTAGATTTGTTTATAACAAAGTTATAACACATAAAGTTATTATATAACTGAAAGAAAATCTTTTTGGTGCTTAATTTAAAAATAAAAGTGCTAGGCTTTGGCACTGCTTTGTTTCTGGGTTGCATTTCTATTTTTTTAAAGGAGCTGCAAGTTTATGTATTAACCTATGCAGCATGGACTCTATCTGCGCCATTAGCTAATGTTCTATTATATAGGTAAATACCCTAGTAAAAAAAGTCCTATCAAATTTAAAAGTTTATTGGATTAAAAAAAAAAGAAAAGAAAAATTGATAACTATAAGGATTTTTTCATTATTTATAAAATAAAGCTAAACACAATCATTTTAGTTAATGGTGAAGCAGAGACATAACAAAAACTTATTGTTTAAACAAAACAAGTTTTAACGAGTATAATGTTTTTTTATAATTATGTTCAGTTCAGCAAGCTTTTTTCTTGAGACATTTTTAGTATAAAATGGCGGGTGCTAAGTTAATTTCAGATTTTAAATCAACATTCTTTAGGTTGTTTAGAACTCTTGAATAGGTATTGGTTGTTATACTGTGTCATTTCATAATTCAATTTTTTGTCTTTTTTTTAGATAATCCATTCTTCAATGCTCGTTTTACAATGGATCCTGCACAGATGTTTATGTCTGTTAAAGGTGTCAGATATTTATATTTATATCTACATTTTTTGTTTATAACTGTATATATATACATATATATATATATATATATATATATATATATATATATATATATATATATATATATATATATATATATATATATATATACTTATGTTATACATATATATATATGTATACTTATGTGTGGTGACAGATGACACAAGTGAGATGGTAAAAAAACTTCATATTGTCTCTCCAGCCGCCTGTTTCCTTATTCTAATTTTTACCGTTGCTGAAGGCTGATTTTAATTTATCATAACTGCATATCAAATCCTTCACAAAGAAGTATTCAATATTTGGTGATTTGGTCAATCCATTTAGCTCATCGTACTTGACAATGCGAAGAATGCAATCCAGCTCATGGTGTTGGAAACTGGTGAACTTGGATTTGTGGTAACCTTTCTCCTCAAATATTTGGTGCTGCCAAACAATAACACCTGTCTTCATAGTGAGTTTCTTCTGCGATTGTTTGAGCTTTCCCGTCTTTCAATTTAAGCGCAGGGGCTGGGATTTCAATGTTCTCACCAGAAAACTGGCAGTACACCTTTGCTGCTCCGTGAGAAGACAACTTCGATATTGTAACAAGGTGTCTTGCAATGTGTGTTGGTTTATGCTTCCTTTTGCTTGTTGATGTTGCAATTTCATCATCTCAAGAAGTGTATTCGTATGAGTTGGATTCCATGCTAATTTCAAACTAATCACAAGGCGCTAAGCTGGTAATTGTGACCAATGTCACTTTGATTACTTTTTTTTGCTTGGATGGGTGGATGGTCTTGGCACTAGCAGATTTCCCAGTGATATAACCAACCTGGTCTTTGCACTTAATTTGCAGTTTATACAAGTTCTCATTCTCTTTGCAAAACAGTTTATTTAATGCACTAAAGTTTTGTTTCTTTCTGTAGCACTCGTAGTCTTTTAAAAGTTTGGATAATTTTGCACAAATGACTTGATCAAATGCATGTGGAAAGTTCAATGCTCCATAGGGCTTTAAGGTCAACAAAAATCCTCCTTTCACTCAAGCGACTCCTTTCACTCAAGGATGCTTCGTGAATTGCCACTTTGCCTCTTTATGATGGTTCTTGAAACTAGATTAAGTTCTTTATCCAAGTTTCTTACTTCTTCTTAGTGTTAAAAGAGCTCTTTTTAAACGACATGTTACATTCTACTCGCCAACTTAAACAGAAAAGGCCTAAATGTAAATATTAGGCACGTAACAAATTAAAGAAACTGTTACTGAGTTTTCATATAATTTATTTAAAAACAAGCAATTTAAAATTATAGAAAATAAAAAAAGTAAGACACTAATTAAATATTATATGCACAGTTATATGTTTGTATAAAAAGCACAAAATCTCACCAAATAATACAAGATCTCTTTCAATTAGACAATAATAGTGTTGACACAAAATTAAGCTTATTTAAACTTAACTATTTGCTTTGAACACCTCACTTATATATCAGTTTATACCACACTGCAAAATAGCTAAAGAAAATTTTACAACTCTGCAGGAGTTTGTTGAAAGCATAAGGTTATACAATATTCTGAAAAATTCCAAATAATTCTCTCAGGGCAGTATTACAAGGTTTTTTAGGGGGCTTGTTTTTGTAAAATAAAGAAATTTAGAGTAAAAATTAAATATTTTGCTAGTTTTTTATAACCAAATTTGAAACAAAGACCACTTGGTACAAAAAGGGGGGTTGATTGCACCCAACGATTCCCCTAGGGTATAAGCCTATCTCTATAATAATATGCAGTATATAAATTATTTTACAAGTTGGTTTAATGACTTATATTATATGTAAATATTATTAAAACAAATATATATTACGCTAAAATGGTCTATATTACATTTAGTTTGTGCGTGACCTTTTTCAATATTTTATTGGAATATAGGTCATTTTAGTCATTAATAGGCAAAACTTTATCCATTTCTGTTACAGGAAATGATTTTTAAGAATAAAAGTTAAAAAGTCATCACCATCATATATATATATATATATATATATATATATATATATATATATATATATATATATATATATATATATATATATATATATATATATATCCGAGTTCGATCCCCACCACGTCCCTGGTAGTACCGCGCTTAACTTGTTTCTCCACGCAGCAGCCTTGTTTGTCAAGGTTCGTGTTTCAGAGTTATAGAGTTGAGAGAGGGTTATAACCATTATTAAGTAGCCTCCTCATCTGTAGTTGCCTTCTCAGCCTTGAGGAGGTGAATAACAAAAAAAAATATAAATAAATAAATAAATATATATATATATATATATATATATATATATATATATATATATATATATATATATATATATATATATATATATTAGGGTGTCCCAGAAAATTTTGTTTTTGAATTTTTTGATGCAGTCCTTCTTAAAAGTTTCTTTGCAGTCTCTGAACAATCCATAATTTTTTTTTATGACAATTGAAAAATATTTAGGGGTCCCTCAAGGGTCTAGAATTTTTGTGTAAATGGGCAATAGCAATAGCAAACATAACTTTTTTATGCTCATTTGAACACAATTAAAGACAATAATTTATTATACAAAATGGCAACAAGGTTTCAATTGTTCATTCTAAAATATGATAAATAACTTCTAAAATCTAATTGTCCACAAGATTGTCACGATTGCATTTGGAAAAGTCTTGTCTGTGTTTTTCAACAACCTAAAGTAGAAATTGTTTCTGTTCTTCATTCTTTGTTATTGCTGCATTAAAATTTTGGATGAGAGCAACGCCCTGCTCAGCACAATCATTAACACATGGCAAGTTATTAACAAGTTGATGTGCCATCTGATAGGAATGGTTTTCGTGCCACTCTTCCACTGGAATATCGAGAAAGCTATCATCAATGGCAGTAACTAGGAAGAAACTTCGAGAAATGAGTAATTCTGCTGTTGTTTTTGGAAGAGACTTGAGCAAATGCGATCCTCGATCACTTTTCATTGTCTGCACAAGCTGGGTTTTTTCTTCAGAAGACATATGCTGAGAGAACAAGGAAACTGTTGCTAGCTCTTGGCTGAGGTACCAGGAGTGATGCTTCATCATCTTTAAATCTTTTGTCTGCAAAGCAGCATCTTCATACGTAAGCAGCCTTTAAATCACTAGAATGTCATTCAATGGTGCATCAGCAATGGCTTGACTTGAAAACCAATATTGAATGTAGACATTGACAACAAATCTATTAAATCTCTGAATGCCCTGTAATTCACGAGCAGTCAACTGTATAACAGCTTCATTACCATCAAAAAGCAATTCTATCTTCATTGCATAAATTGCCTTGGCCATCCAACGTGCTTTGTGAACGGCACCAGGCTTGCAAACTGGTGCTGCCCTGGCGCATTTTAAACCAATCATATAAGCCGCGACATGCCATCCATAGCAGATTGCAACCGAGAGCCTTCTCCAGAAGAGTGCAGACTCCACTCAGTCTGCCAGTATTTGAGGCTGTTGTGTCAAAGCACATTCCAATGAGTTGTTGATCGCACTGCCATGATTTGAGTTGGTCAAGAATTGCCTCCGATCCCACTTGTCCTGTTCCAGAAGTCTTTACAACAAATTCATCCATAGATCCTTCATCATCTGAGGAGCTCAACTTCGATGATTCTGCTGTTTCCTCATCTTCGTCTTCAGTTTCCACATCTGCCTGCATTAATTTATGTCCTGCTGAAGCTGCTCTTTGCTGGAGTACTAATCGTTCTTTACGTTTTGCTAAATGCTTATCGCGGAAAAACATTTTATTGTCCACAGATCCAATGCATCCGGTTCTAGATTCTTTCTGCAACTTTAGAAACTGTCGGTCTTCCTAATTCTTAATAAGGTTGTCAGAATCAGCATGACTGATATCAAACAAAATATCCAGCTTTTCATTGTATTCTTTTTGGTTCTGTTGATCCTTAGCATTATTCCTTGAACAATTTTTCATTAGTTCAACATGCTGTGAGTAAAGATCTTTAATCTTTTGAACAATATCTGGTTTGCGTCAGACCGGTAATCTCGATTTCATCCCGAAGGGCAGTAGTTGGTTGTGTACTTGCTGTGCACTTTGAGCAACTGTCAGTTTCTGCTTCCTCTGGAAGTAAACAAAATTCTGCATGTCAGTACTTCGAGTTGTGTTAGGTTTACACTTTGCCATTGCTCCACATCTTTATTCTACAGTAAAAGTAAAAAACTTGTAAAAAGTAAATATATAATTATTTTTAATTGAATAAAAGGCTGGGGTAGATTTTAGAAAAAAAGGTACTTTGGTCAATTTTTTCCCTATTTACACAAAAATTCTAGACCCTTGAGGGACCCCTAAATATTTTTCAATTGTCATAAAAAAATTTAGTTGTTGTTGTGGGACCATTAAGAAACTTTTAAGAGAGACTGCATCAAAAAATTCAAAAAAAAAATTTATCAGTGATAAACATGGGACACCCTTATATATATATATATATATATATATATATATATATATATATATATATATATATATATATATATATATATATATATATATATATATATGTTTTATATATAATATATATATAAAACATATATATATATATATAAAACATATATATATATATACATATATATATATATATATATGTTTTAAGAGTTTATTTTCAAAGTGCGGTATGAACAATTTTGTTTTTATGTGCCAACTTAAATACAAAACTTTACATAACTTACAAATATAACATATGATTAATGATAACAATAATTATGTCATTTAGCTATAATTAAAATAATGATGTCATTAGCGAAGTTTCATGCATAGCTCAATCCCCATTAAGTAATTAATTTTTTTGACAGATTTACAATAATATATTATACTAATTATATTTTTACCAGTAATGATACATTAAATTACAATTCATGGATAAGAATAAACTTGGACATAAACAAAAATATATTAATGGTATTTGTCAGCTCTCCATTTTAACATCAATAGAGACTGCAAGAACTGATCATGGTTTAAGTCGTAACTTAAGGCTTATTATGTCGCCTTAAAAATGCACACCAAAAGCAATAATAGGAACATCATCCATGCAGCAACATGGCACTGTGATTGAATCAGCCTTTCTGAGAGAAAGGCTGATTCAATCACAGGAGGAGATAACAGAAAGAGTTGAATAGCTATATCAATTAAGCACAAGCAAAAATTTATGAGTAGAGTCAAGAAAATTCAGCATTCATCATCCTAGGCAGGAAACATTGTAACAAATGTTTATATTTATGCCAGCCTAATAGGTGAAGAAGCTGGGTACAGTTAGCATCTGCCTAAGATGAGTGTTTTTATCAAGACATCACCTCTAGTCTTTACTCAACCAAGAGCCCCGAAGCAAGAGAGTTTAATGTCAGAGTTTATTTTTTATAGCTTTTTCCTAAAAAAGCTAACCCTACACAAGGCAGTAGGAAATGGGGGAGGTAGTATCAGGTTACATGGTATCAGTAGGAGGGTGATTGTGATGATCCTGATTCTGACCTGACCTAGAGTAGTAAAAAGAAGTTACTTTTTGAAAGCAGTACTTTAAAACATTGTTTGGGATATTTTGGAAATGCATTAGGAAAATATTACATCAAAGGGAATACTGGAAATTAAGCTGAGCATAAATTTCATAGTTGAAGTCATTAGTTGGTAACTGAGCTAATATATACAAACATATAAACAACAACTTAAAGGTAAGTGAACACAAACTTACATATATAGTAAATTATGGGTGAGCTAACACAATAATAAGACAACTATACAACATAAATAGATACAACTATAGACATAACAGATATTCATTAGTATTGGTGATAGGAAGCACTCTTTTTCTCGCCTTTGCTTAAAAAACGAATCCTACAAGGCAACCAGACAAGAAACAGGTTACATTGGGTTACCTGTAGCAAAGTGATCATGATGACCATATGTGTGACCGTAAAATATACACAATATACATGAACTATTTTATTTACTTTATTAAACTCAGTAAAACTAATTTTTTGTGATTTTAAAACTTAGGAAAAATTATTTTAAGAACTCCCTTGTATGTCTGTTTAAAGACAACATTATCAGATGCCAACCAACTAGTAGTGCTCCTAATTGGTTTCAAAAAAGGTATGCTAACCAAATATTGTCTGATTGGAATAATATCTCAATACTATATACTTTGCCCTGAATATAGCACACTGGATGATATAATTGACAAAGTAAAAAATGTATGATTAAGGATCTTTTGCACATAATCAACACCAAAAAATTAAATTTTGTACTAAACTTCAACAAGACTTAAATTACAGTGTACAATTAACAACATTAAATAAATTAAAGTTTTGTAAATATATTCAAAAATGTTGTTTTTTGGTGTCCCAAAAAACAACATTTTTGAAAATAATCTGCTCCCAGCCCCCAAATGTGTTCTATCTAATACAAAAACACTAGGTTTAAAATTTTTTTGAATAAGAAATATTTTAAAGGGTCCCTTAAGACTCTTAAGACGAATATTTAATGGGTCCCTAATATTTTCAAAAAAAAAAGTTTTTCAAAAATATGTCAATCTAGTACTCAAATGTAGCAAAATTATATAAAAATTTCAAAAACAATATATTTAAAAAAAAATTTTAAACCTAGTGTTTTTGTATTAGATAGAACACATTTAGGGGGTGGGAGCAGATTATTCTCAAAAATGTTGTTTTTTGGAACACCCTAATATATATATATATATATATATATATATATATATATATATATATATATATATATATATATATATATATATATATATATATATATATATATATATATATGTATATAACAACTTTGACCTCCTAAATTATTATAAATATCTTCCATTTCACGATGTCAATCGGGATTTAAAGTCAATATCTAATAAATCAATTACAAAAATTGTTAATAGTCTTGCTCCAAAAAGTAGTTTTGGTTTTGATTAAATAAGTAATGAGTTAATTAAACATTGCTTATCAGGTTGCACTCATTTTTTAACAAAAATAATTAATGATTCTATTAGTACTGGATGTTTCCCACAAGAATTAAAACCTGTTTATAAAAAAGGACAACTGTTATGGAGAATTACCGGCCAATAAGTATATTGCCAGCAATATCAAAAATATTTGAAAAAGCTGTTAAATATCAAATTGAGAAAAATCTTGATGATAATGAAATTATTCCGATTAATCAATTCAGCTTCATAAAGGGATACAATGCAGTACTTACTAATTTAAAAATTCTCAATATGATAACAGACTATAGAAACCAAAATAAAATAGTTGCAGTCATTTTACTTTATGTAAGAAAAGCTTTTGATAGCTGTGCCCATAGCATTATTTACAAAAAGCTCAAAAACATTGTTACTGGTGAAAAAACTTTAAAATAGATATCTTCATATTTAATAAACAGAAGGCAGTCAGTTGTTGTTGGAAGTTCTGCATCAAAAGAAAGAGTAGTAAAGTTAGGTGTTGGTCAAGGATCAGGTATGAGTCCATTACTTTTCAAAATTTATATTTATGATTTACCAGGTGCAACAGAATTAGACACTATTTTTTTTTACTAATAATACAACAATGATTACAAAAGCTGACTCTATTGAACAATTACAGGAAATATGTTGCAGGGAATTAGAAAAAATAAGTAATTGGTTTGTAACGAACAGATCACTTCTTTCTGAAAAATCGAAAATAATGATATTTGGTAGCGCAAAAAATATAGAAGTAATGTTACAAGGGCTTAAGGTTACCCAATGTGGAGAAAATTATAAAGAAAAAAGTGCGTTCTTGGTATTCTTTAGGACGACAAAATGAAATGGCATCACCATATAGTACAAATATCAGCAAAGATAAGTAAAGGCATCTACCCACTTGGAAAGTTCAATAAACTATTTCCTAGTAAATCTAAAGTTGTTTTATACAATGCTTTAATTAGAAGCCATTTAATGTATGGTGTTAAAATTTAAAAATTGAAACAGTAAATCAAAAAAAATTATGCAAATCAAATGTTTACAAAAGATAGCTTTTCAGATTATTGGTCCCGACAAGATACACACAAGACCAATCCTAAAAAAATGGAATTTGTTATTGTTAGATCAAGAGTATCAAATGGCTATTAGAATCCAAACATGGAAGATATGTGTTGGATTAGCACCATCATCTTTAATTAACGATTTTAGCTGAGTTAACAGTTATAAACCTTTAAGAGTTAACAGAAGAATAGCTCTTCCGAACTTTAAGAGTTGCATGTTGGCGAATCAAGCCACTAACAAAATTGCAAATGAAGCTAATTGATTGAAAAATATGGGTTTGCTTTTAAGTGCAAAAAAATTCAAGAACCAAACAAAAAAAACCCTTTGTGCTCTTAATATGGCTTCAAAATGTCCCAATATCGCTTGTGTTGAATGTCAATTGTAAAATTTTGTTTCATTTTTTCAAAACAATATATTGAATGTAAAAATTAGGAAATAAAGAAGACACCTTTCATTGGGTATTAAACCCTTTCAGTTTTCAAGTTAAATTTACCTTTTTATTGTAAATTTATATAATACTGAAGATATTGTTAATAAATATATATAAACACTATAGAATGCACATTTCAATTGGCAATCTGGCGTCATACTGATTTAAGAACTGTGAGAGCTTCAGTACACTGACTGATATAATGAGAACATGCAAAGGAAAAGACTAATGCAAGGGTAACAATGCAATATGCGCACATACATACATATATATATATATATATATATATATATATATATATATATATATATATATATATATATATATATATATATATATATATGTATGTATATATATATATATATATATATATATATATATATATATATATATATATATATATATATATATATATATATATATATATATACTCAAATTAGAA
Organism: Hydra vulgaris; assembly: GCF_038396675.1. Taxonomy (NCBI): domain Eukaryota; kingdom Metazoa; phylum Cnidaria; class Hydrozoa; order Anthoathecata; family Hydridae; genus Hydra; species Hydra vulgaris. The sequence continues at coordinate 18,779,664 of NC_088933.1, forward strand.
GATCAGGATCTGTTTTTTATATTATTATTTATAGATAATGTAGGCAATTGTTTATTAATATATACTTTATTATTTAAGTAATAAAATTATTATCTTCAAATACAGAACATGATGCATCATTGGACATTAGTGTATCTTCAACACAAATTGAAAATAATCCAACAGAACTTTGCAAAAATGAACATGAATACATGAACTCTGAATACCTAAATAATGTTAATTCTCAGCAGGTTGGTATGTTATATCACATGAATAAAAATTTTTATAAAATTTAAAACGAAATCTGATTAGGCTTGAAGATCTGATCACATCATGTGAAGCTATATGTATTAATTGATCCTATGTTCAATTAATTGAGCATTCATTATTTTTGAAAATTTTTTATTCACTCTAAATGTATGAAATTAGTTTTAAAGATTTTTTGTGGTCTGTTTTAGTATAAGTTTTAAGAGATTTAATTGTCTTTTCACTAAATACTTTTATATATAAATTTTAATTTATAAATTATATTACATGTAAATTTTACACTAAATAAACTAATGTTTACTTTTTGTCACTTTATTTATTTAGAAAGTTTATTGAAGTTTAATTTATGATATTATACGATCTTAGTCAAGTTTAATTTATATATAAGCTATGGTTACATGATTATATATGATATGCTTAAAACACAGTTTTAAGCATAAATAAAAGACACTGGTCTTTTATGCCCCAAGGACCATCTCAAAGAAAATCATTAAAAAAATCCCAGTCAGCCATATAATAGTAGTAAGAATCAGTGAGTCTGATGTAGAAGAAGTACAAGATAAAAGGTTTAGTGAGATCATAGCAAAATCTGAATCTCCTAAAGGAGAATAATGAGGAACTAAGCACCGACTAAGGTTAGAGATGAGATATAGATCAAGGAGTGAAGGTCAATGATAAAGGTTGTCTGGAAAACGAGTCCTAAGTTAACTATCTGAGTAAGTTTCTCTGTGTAGCGGAAAAATTTACTCAGATTAATTAAGTTTGTGATAGTTAACCTTGTTTGTCAAGATTTGTGTTTTGGAGTTAAAAAGTTGAAAAAAGGTTATAACCATAAATAAGCAGCCTCCTCGACTGTAGTGGCCCTTACGACTTTAGTGAGGTGAATAACATGGGGGAAAATAAATGGTGAATAAGAAAGACAAAAATTTTGACCTTTTGTGTTATCAGAGTTAGTAGTACTAAGGCTTAGCCATTCAGTGTGATGAGCAATAAAGTCTCTAATAACAATATTTGATGAGAGGTAGAAAGAGCTTCATCAGTTTGATCTGAAACAATATCAAAAGAGTGCAGTCTCGGGTAGAGGGAGAACAATAAATAACCATAAGGAAGATAATTGAGTGAAGAGGTGCCAAGGGAATAGTCTTAAGACTCAAACCTGATATCACAACAAATTGATGAGTTTATAACTATATGCCTAGGCCAAACATGTGGCTATTTGGGTCTTTATGAATTAAAAGTTAATATCCATCAATACTGAGGTCAGCTGAATTTTATTGTCTCTTAAAGTGTAAGTCTGGTGAGTTTTATGAGGTAAAATTCAACAGATTTTTTTAAATTCATCTCTCCCAAAAATCAACAGATTTAATGTTAATTCACCTCCCCAAAGCCATGAAGGCCACTACACTTGGGGAGGCTACTTAAATTGTGGTTACAGCCCTCCCTCAACTCTATAACTCTGAAACACGAACCTTGAGGAACAAGGCTGCTGCATAGAGAAACAAGTAAGGCGCAGTACTACCAGGGACATTGTGAGGATTGAACTTGGAACTTCTTCTTATGAGGCGAGCGCTCTACTACTACACTACTATCGCATGAACAGATGAAAAGTTTACTTTTTAATATTTGTAGAAGATATTAAAGCAGTTTTGTTTTTTATGTTTAATATTTTTTGGTATTTTATTCATTCTTTAAATTATTAGAGACTTAAACATAGTTACCATAGCTACCTTGTTCCTGCTTATCAACACAAAGTTTTAACAAAGAACTACTCATGCAGCCTTGACAATGCATACCAAAAATACCAACAGGGATGCTCTCCATGAACAAATTGGCCCTCTGAAACTTTACAGCTGTTAATAAAATCTTAGAGCTACTACAAGCAAGCTACCACGTACACATACCAAGAGTACACATAACATAGAGTTCAAGAAAATCTTACTTCTCGCTGGTCTAAACAATTTATGTTTTAGATATATGTTTTATACATCTTTAGTTAGCTAAGTACATCTTTAGATTTAGATTATTTTATTATTGCTTATTATTTTATTTATTAATATAATCAAGAATCTAATGCTAATCAAGAATAATTTTACTGATAATTGATTATAAATAGTTATCCACAGTTAAATACTTGAATGAAAATTGAGTTTTTTAACTCAATCTGTCTCTCAGTACAGCTTGTTTTTCAGGCTTGTGGAGGTGAACATACCAAAAAAAAATTTCATTGTTTTTAGATAAGTGTTTTTAAACTTATTCAAAACATAAATTATCAATTATTTTTAGTTCTTTTAATTTTTGTACCTCTTTTTTTGGTGGAGAGACTTTTAAGATTATTTTAAAATATTGATAAAAGATGAAGCCTTTATTATTATTGTTTTTTTTGTTTTTTTTAACTATAGAGAGGTATGTATATGAGATGTAGCTTATAGTATAAATGTTTTGTTGATTTTTAAAACAACATATCTACTAATAACTTTTATTTTACTTCCATACTAAATTATACTATATACTACACAGATACAGTAAAATATACAAGTACATTATATACACTATTTATATTGAAAGTACAAGTAGACTATAAAAACCCCACAAACCAAAGTCATCAATTGGGTGGGCATCATGTTTCCTATACATATGGGAGATTTGATACAATTCCTTCTCTCTACTTTTTGTGAGCTAATCACAAAATTTATTGCCTATTTTAAATAGTCTCTTTACAAAATAAACTTTCTATAAGAATTTAATAGTAAATCTAAATATAATGAAATCTAAATATTTATAAGTTGCAGAAAATAAATGTGTACAAAGTAAAATTAAAAAATAAATAAAGTTTAATTTTTATACTTACATAAATACAAGTTTTATATTTATTAATTTGTTTCAATATATTGCAACTATATTCTGAAATGTTTTTTTTTTTTAGGATTTTCAAACTGTTAGCATAAACAAAGACTTTGAAATGATCCCTTATATTCAAAATTCAGCTGAAAGAAAAGATTGTGTTAATAAAATGTGGAGTCTGATGAAGGAAGATAAAAAAAATCTTATTGAGAAAGGTAAAAACAGAAATTTTCACATCTATAATTAGATGAAATCTAATTTATCTAAAGTTATTTATTTATAAATAAATTTGATATAAAGTATATAAATGTATATAAGTTATTAAATGGCAGATTAGTATCAAAATTTAAAAATATATTTTAGGTTTAGAATGGAAAAGTGGGTTATGGAGTCCTGGAGAGGAAATTATTTTACAATCAAACATCACCAAATATTGTAAAGTGTGTCATTTTAAGCATCAATAGTTTTTTTTTTTTTTTTTTTTTGCAATTTTTTAAATAAAAAATAAAATAATTTTATTAAATAATAATCAAACTGCTGTTTCTTCTTTTCATCATCATCATTGTTATCAGCATCATCATCCTCCTCCTCATGTTATCTGGTACATTCTCTGAATTTTTCTGATATCTGTCTATAATTTTTCCTCCGAATAAAAATACAATCATCTGTATTTTTAAACTCTATTTCTACAAACTACCTTAAATTTTTTTAGTTTGCCCCTCCCCCTCCACCCTCACTTCTTGATTTAATCTTCTAAATAATAAATATACTAATACATCTTACATTTCTATATACTAACATCTTACATCTCCCACTAATGATCTCAATCTCACCTTTCATTTCTTCTCTCTTTTCTCTATAAATTTTTTTCTTTTTTTTTTCATTTTGTTTTTTCAGCAAAAGTTAAATGTATGAATGTTTTATAAATAACTCATAGTAAAATAATTAGCATTACATGCGTTTTTAAATTTTTTTTATCAGCATTAGCATTATTGCCTAAAAAGAAAATAATGATAGATTTTAAACAAAGGTTGAATGTTTAGGAAAACATTCAAAAATTAATGAAACAATAGATAATCCAGGTATTATAAATACTTAATTGATATTATAATTATTATATACCAAGTTTTATTTGAAATAAAAATTTATCTTATAACTTGTAAAACTAAAAATTCTTTATGTGTTAAACTTTTGCTTAGAATAATATACGCACTACTATTTTAATTAAAACAAAAAAAGTTATAGTAGACAACTTAAATTAAAGTATTTGCGTTCATGCAAAATATTTAAAAGCACGAACCAGATTCTGTTTTTTACTTTTGTTGTTTAAAATAATTTTCGTGCTTTGAAATCACCTTTTTAAATAACTTTTTATGTGAAAACTTGGAATTTTGGAAACAAAACTTTAATTAGTCTAATGACAGTTTCTTTTGTTACGGGAACTATATCTTTATCTTTTTTTTTTTGTAATTTATAATAATAGATAATTAATTTAAGATAATAGGTATTTTTATTTTTAAAGATTTAATAGTAAAACTTTTTAGAAAAGTAAATTTTAAAAATTGTTTTCTATCATTTTGAAAATATTAACTGCATAAAAAGATCAGGTGACAAACTTAAAATTTCAACTTACTAGGCATTGTTTTAATTACATAGTAATTAAATAATAGTAGCAGTAGGCGAAACAAGCAATAGATAAATTTAAAAATAAATAGTTTTAAAGATAAAATTTTTAAATAAACTATTTAACTTTACAAGCTTTATTTTTTTCCATACTTAAATCAGCGATCATGGTTTCTTTTAAATAAATAATTTTAGGATTGCCACCTATCCCACCTAATTCCCACCTGATCGTAGCAATTGCTTAATTCAACTCTTGATTGCACTGCAGTTGATTTATTTTTTTATAATTTATTACAATCATTAGAAGCGATATTGTGATGTAAAAATAAACATTTTTTGAAATTATTTTTGAGGCCGATTTAATGATGTTTGCATTTTATAGTGCAAAATACTAATGCATAATACTAATACTGTGCAAAATACTAATTGTACTCGAAGTAAACATCATCTTTAATCAGGTGATTAAAGAATTTAATTTGTAAAAGCATAAATAAAGTAAATAAAAAATTGTTTGTTGATCATTTAAAGAATATAGTAAATTTTTTTTTTTTCAAAAGGCCCTCCTAATATAAAAAGCTTAAGGCTTATGTGAGATTCCCATATAGCCTCTGGGCTATATGGGAATCTCACATAAAGCGCGCGGTGGAATTTCTTGCAATTGCAATTTGTTTGAAATATATGAAAATAAAAATTTCAAAATTGTGTAAATACAGTTAGTTTATTTTGATTGTATTTGAGATTTTTAATTAAAATTGTAGTTAAAAATAAAATTGTTAGATTATTTTTATAATAGTGAGGGAAATTCTAAAAAAAAATTGAAAATGGTTTTATTATTTATTTTACACTCAGTTTTGAAATTATTCATTTAAAGATTTGTAAAAATTAATTTTTGAGAATTTAAAGCATCAAAAAGTATGAAAGTTTGAGATTTCATCTAATATTTCTCTTATTTGTAAATATAAATAGTTTTTGTAAAGATTCTATGAAAATATTTTCTGCATTCATTTTTACAGTTTTTTTATTTTGAATACTGTTAAAACATAAAAAATCATTTGAATGGTTTTAAAACTATTCAAAAAATTTTAATCTATTTTATTATTTATAAAAGTTGATTTAAAGTTTTATTATTTATAAAAGTTGATTTAAAGTTTACTGAAGTTATAAAAATAACTTTAGAAAAATGGTTTATCTGATGCATCCATAATGATATTTTCAACTCCCAGAGAAAAGAGAAAGGAATTTTATCGATCTATAGGTTAATAAATCTTCAAAAATAAATCATCTTTTATTATTAGTACAAATATCACATATAATAAAATGATTTTTAAAATTTCAGCATTTCGCTTTTTAATTTTAGCAATTGGTCTTAACCGACCATTATTCACTATTTATCGAAAAGTTTTAAGAATGTGCAATCAAAAAAACTATGTTGGAAAGTATACACAGGTTGAAGTTGAAAAACTTGCTGAACTTTGTCGTATTCATGGGAATGATTGGGCTACAATAGGGCATCATCTTGGAAGAAGTCCTGGATCAGTTAGAGATAAAGCAAGACTTCTTAAATGTCATAAAAAGAGAGGTTTTTAATTTTTTCTGTTTCATTTAGTATAATAGTAGGAAGCATTTAGGTGTTATTTATATTTACATTCCAAAAAGTGTCCAAAAGTAAATAAAAGCTAAATTGTTTCAGGTAAATGGAGTGAAGATGAGTTAAAACATTTATCAGATATTGTTCATGCTCAAACAAACACTAAAAAAGGAGAAAGTGTAACTGTTGGAATAAACTGGGCAAAAGTAGCTGAAAATATTGAGACAAGAACTGAAAAACAATGTCGATCAAAATGGTATGTATTTATTAAAAGTAAATGCTTTTCTCTGTTTAATAATTTGTAATTGTTGTAAGCATTATCTCATGCTCCAGATTAAGTTGCCTGTTTTAATAACATTAAAATCTTGTTTTCTTTAGGCCAATACCTGAAAAGAACGTTGAGAGATGTTCTCTTTAGGTATTGCCCTTTCCCCCCTCCCCACATTGCTTGGCACCTGAAATTACAGTGATCAATTTGTTTCTTTTAGAGTTATCTAATAAAGTTGTCTATTAGAGTTTGTGTTTCTGAGAGGGAAACAATACGTGAAAAAGATTATTAAGTTATAAAAAAACTACGATAGAGAAAAAGAAAAAATCTTCTATTGTTGGCCTTAAATAGTTAACTTTGTAAAAAAATTATTTATATTTTTTTTTTTTTCTAAATCTTTTTCTGAAAAGTAGTTGCATGCTCTACCTATATGTTAGTCAATATAGTAGCACTCCTCACACCTATTTGTTAGTTGATGTATGTAAATAGTAAAATAATAAAAATAAGCATTCAGAATGTTTCTATTTTTATAAAAAAATTAAAAAAACATTCAAGCCTATAAAGTTTTGTGATTTTTTAAATAATGATAAAATTTAAGTTTCCTCAATTAAAATTAATTTTACATAAAGTGTACTTGATGTCACTTTTGATGACAGAGTCGTTAAGAGTTTTACCACAAACTAATGTCAAACTATAGGAGAATATATATATATATATATATATATATATATATATATATATATATATATATATATATATATATATATATATATATATTATATATTTAGGTATAAGTATGCATTTTTCTTTTTTCTTTTAAAAAAATAAAGTTAAATAAAAAAGAATAATGCACTTTGAATGGAAATAGATTTTCTGTTGTTTTTTTACCTTTTTTCAGACTTTGATGACTTTTTACAGGCTGTACAGATTTTTACTCCTCAACCTTTTTTTTTTCACTTTTTTGAAAGTTCTTAAAAGAGTTATAAAATAGCTAAATTTTTTTGAATTTTTGAGCCGAAAATAGTGAAAGGGTAAAATTTCAAGTTTTCACGGTTGCAATTTTTGGGCTACCAATGGGAACTTGGCAGTGCACAACAAATATTAGGCTTGCTGAGTTTCCATTGGAAGCCCTTAATTCAGGTTTATTACTCAGCATTAGGCAGTTAAATAGTTTTTCGTTTAGAGGGCCAAGTACTACCCATGTTTAATCCACCTTTTTTCTTTTAGTCAATAATATACTTAAAATATTATGCATTAAAAACTTTTAAATAAAAATTTTTTTGTATGTATATACTTTCAATTTTTTTTTAATGATGACGTAATAGAACCTTTCTGTTATAATAATTTACAAGTGAGCAGTATAATGAGGAGAGATCACTCTTGAGATCAGATCAAAATGTGATGACTTTTGATTGAGACTGAAGTATATAGTTATGCTGTCAGCAAATAAGGAAGTAAATACAGAATTTAGAAGAAAGATTGTCAGAAAGATCATTTATGTAGATGAAAGTGATACAGGACCAAGGATTGAACCTTATGGTACCCCAGAGGTTATTGGGAATAAAGAAGAATATTGTTCTTCAATGACAACTTTAATACTGCGGTTAGAATGCAGTTGTTAAATGATTTAAAAATTTCTCAGATACACTATATGAAAAAAGCTTGTTGAGAACAAAATATATTTTTATTTAAAATATTTTGTTTTTAAATTTTTATTTAATAAAATTTTGTCTTGAATGGTTTATTTTGCTTTTCTTTTTTTTAAATAACGTTAATTTATGAAATTTATTTTTTTGTTCACTATAGTAGTAGTAAATATTTTTATTTCAAAGACTTTTCTAATAATAAGAAGTAATATAATAGTAAGAAGGCTCATTGACCTATAGTTAGTGTCTGAACGATCATTCAGTGTCTGAACGATCTCCAGAATTTTTAAATCGCATATTTTACAGCAGGTAGGAAAAAAAAATCATTTAGCACTTGTTAAATATTTTAGAGATTTATAAAAGAGAGTAGTAAATTGTGGACATTTATGTGAGCATTGTGCTGTAGACATTTGTGAAAGTGTGACAGTAGAGAACACATTTGTAAGAGTATGCCAGTAAAGCACACATTTGAAAGACTGCAACAGTGGAGATCACATTTGTAAGACTGTTATTTGGACCACAAGCTGTAGAAGGGTTTAGGTGAGAAATATCTTTAATAACAGAAAGAAATATCTTTATTAACTTTCATATGCTTGACCTGTATCAAATCTTTCATATGCTTGACTGTATCAAATCTTCCTTCAATTTATTGTAAAGTTCAGTTTAAATTTTCTGATAATTCTGATATGTTCTTAAACTTCTATTTTTTTAAGTTATTTGCTTTGTTTCCTTTTTGTTATCCTTCGCATGCTTGTCTGCTCCATTTTGATGTTATTTTTTATATAAATGCTCAAGTTTTCTTTACCATACTGATCATACTGTTGGTGTTGTTTAATTGCTCCCATACCTAAGCCGATCAATTTATTATTGTCACGAATAAAATGAAACATGTTTTCGTACCACTAGTTGGTATGGAAGAAAAAAAATTGTTTACTATTTTTTTCTAAATTAAATTATTGTAAAAAGGTATAGAGAAGATTTAAAAAAATTGCACACTGTAATATATTTATTTTGTAATATATTTATTTTGATATATATTTATTTTGTAATATATTTATTTGTAATATATTTAACAGAATGATAGTTTAAAAAAAGGAATTTAATTTGAAGAAAGTAAAATCAAAAATTAACTTTTATCTAAAAAATAGTATGTTTTATTTTTTGATGAAAATTGAAATTTCAGGCATATTAAAGCAATACAAATTATTAAAATTTAGTAAATGTACAATAATTTAAACATAAAAAATCAAAATAGTAAATGTAAAATCAACATGTTTAAATCAAAAAATCAAAGTTAAATTAAAAAGCATTTATTAAAGTTAATTAATAGTTTTATTGTATTTTACTGTAATAATAAATTTTTTATGTTTCATTAGTTATTGTCTATTTGTTAGCTTAAAGCAATTGTAGTTGAAAATTAATACTTAACAATACCGTAATGTTCACAGCATTTATAAAAAATGCAATTTTTAACAACTTAATCTTTAGCTATTTACTATAAATATCGCTAAAAATAGTTTTAGTACAATTGTTCACTGCAAGGTTTGTGCTTAAATTAAGTAATATATTCCCATATTTTGATGTAATATCTTTCATCAAATGGTATGTTAAAGTAGATCTACTCCCAAAAATGTCTTTTCCAACTTTTTAGACATTTCAGACTAAAATATCCTCTCCCTCTAGCTTTAATAAACTCTGGGATTATCACAGATCATTTTTAATATTATTTTTATAAACATTTTTTAGATTATTGTAAACATTTATTTTAGATTATTATTTTTCGTAGCATATTTTTAAACTTGTTTCATAGGTTAAATTTTTTGAATTGGTCTGAAACTGGTGGTAAAAAATGGAATAAATTTTGTGATTTAGAGCTTATCAATAAGTAAGTGAAAGAATTATGTTTGCTCTTTAACTTTTTTATGACCCAACTGTGAGTGAGGTAAATATTTTTATGACCTGACTGTAAGCCAGGTACACTTAAAATAAAGAATTTAAAGAAGTACCTAAAAAAATATTTTTTTGAACATTATTAATATTTAAAGTCAATTTATTTACAGAGTTATAGTACCCACATCAGCTGTCAGTCTTGCTTAGCCACCATATTAGTGGAGCCATGTTTATTTCTACCTCTGACTGAAAATATCATGTTGGCAGCAAATAATTTCTACTCTGTGATATCAAAACAGAGAAGTGTGACAAATGTTTTATCAGGACCAGCAGGTTTTTACTTTAATTTAAAAAAATATCAATTTGTGTTACCAAGGTTGCAAACAGCCATAAGATCTTTGTATTCTCTGATCTAAGATTATGCTTGATCATATAGAGAAGTGAGCAGCTCATGCCATAAGTAAGCTTTAGACTGTGAAACAACATTTAAGTGCTCAGACACTATAACTATAATAATATTTTTTTGAATTTAAACTACTTTCCTTCGCTTCATAATATCTTTCAGTAGACATTTAATATATTAATATTAGCAGCAGTAGCAGTCTATGACACATTATATCTGACACAGTCTACCACAACACTTATCATTTTGGTTAGTTTCTCATATTGTAGCTTTTTTCTGTTTGCTTTTTTTTTTGTTTTTTTTTTCAATTCTTCACTATCAATGACTATACCAACATTGGAATAACAAATAATTTTTCTTGCAGCACCTATATTATCACTAACAAATCAAACAGTGGGAGGATACCAAAAACTTAAATTTAGCTTTTGAAGTTTCTCATTTTTGATTCTTGTTTGACTTGCATAGACTTTTGAACCCTTATTTTCTTTTTGAACATAAGTTTGGTAGTCTTTTTAAAATCAAATTCTTGTATGGAGAAAAAACTGCCTATTTTTTCTCTTTTTTTTTTGCTGGACTATTATCCTAAAAAGCTCTTTTGGCAGATTCCTAAACTTAAGTCTCATTTGCAAAGACAATGAGCACAATAATTGCAAGATTCTTTGCAAGGGTATTATCATACTGTTGAAAATTCAGTTTAGAGTAATTTAATTCACTTTCTCTGAGATACTTACTCAGCTTAGTGTTTTTTTGGTTTTCTTAACAACTATAATAATGCCATTTTTCCTATTTGTTTATATTATGAATTTGAAAGGCCATAATGTTTTTCTGGTATTCTATTTGACAAATTTCGTTGACAAATTTTGCATGATCACGAAAACTAAAATATTATTAGATGAAATTGAAAAAACTAAATATTTTATTAACTCATACAAACTTAATTATGTTCATGCTTAGATCAAAATGTAAGGGCACATTTTGATCTAAGCATGAACATAAATAAGTTTGATTCAAAAAAGATGTTTTTTTAAAAGCCTTTTAAATGTTCAAAAAAAAATTTTTACAGACCAAATGCAGCTGGGCATGTTAAAGCTTTTTACACCTAAAGTGGTTTTGCATGTTTTACTTCAGAATATGATTTAAAACTGCTGCTGTTATATGTAGAAAACTAGAAATTAGAAATAGTTTAGGAAATTGAAATTCATATTATAAAAGAATGTTTTCTCAATTTAATTGCTCTCTATGAAATAGATTTACATGAAAACATTGTATATAACATGAAACATTGTATATAACATGAAAAATTGTATATAACTTGAAAAATTGTATATTTTTTATACAGTTTATAAATGTTTAAATTTATTGCAACATTTTGTAAAAAATCTTTGAAAGTTAAAAAAAGGTTAAATATAAAAAAAGTAACTTGATGCAAACTGTTTTGACAACTATTTGAGTATGTGTTGGATGTAAAGATGTCCAGATATTTGCAAGAGGTTTGACAGATGTCTCTATGAAAATGGATGCCAACTGTCTAAAAGCTAAAGATTCTATGATGATTATTAGAGTAATAATTGTGTAATTTTATCATTTGAAAAATGTTAAATTAATGTTAGAAAGTTTATAATGGAATCACCTGTTATTTTAAGAAATAAATTTTTTAAACTATGCATATTTTTCTGTATATTCAAGATTACAACTTTTCAATCATTCTTAATTACGTCAGCGTTTAAAAGAGTGGGTTTGCTCAAAACGTTTTGAACAAATCCCCCTTTTAAAAAACACTTATTCAATTGTCAGTTTTTTAGTATTAAAATTTTCAATTTCATTAGAATTGGAAATTTAAATGTTATCAATGAGTCAAAAATTGATTGGATCAGTCTGGCTAAAGATTGGTGCAGGTCTAACTAATTTTAGTTTAGTTTAAAGCTATTTAATTGTTTTTTTTATTTAAGTCTTTTTTCTCTAAGTTTGCATTAAGGTATTTTTCAGTGTTCGTTCACCACAGTGGTTAAAACACAGATGGCATGGAATTAAAAAACATGTGCCAAATTATCAACATTTAACGTTAAATAGTAAGCAATATTTATATGATATTTCTAACTTTATTATTTATAAAATAATTTTTATAAACAAAATAACAATCGCAGTGCTCGTTTTTTTGTTTATAAACATTTCGTAAATTTTTTTTTTTAATAAAAATTCTTTCAAGTTACAAATTGATGCCTTTGATACAAGTACACTTTTTGACATCTTTAACAATAGTAAAAATAAGAATTGAATTTATTAGCTATAATAATAAAAAAAATTATTAAATATTAATTACAAAAATAAATAAAATGCTATTTATCTAATTAATTAATAAAAATTGAAACCTCAATTAATAATACATAATAATGTACATATTTGATTTATTAAATGTTTACTATAAATTAAGTATTGTGTGATTCATTTTTATTATTTTTTGTTGGCAGACATAATAGGTTTTCTGCAAACCAATTATGTTAAAGAAGTTATTCATAAATTAAATGAACATGTGTCAGTCAGAAATAATCAAGATGAACTCGTGCTTACATTGAATGCTCAATCATTGGTTCAAGAGTTTCAAATAGAAGCTAATGATTCACAGTCAAAATCTTTTATTAACAAAAATCAACTTGAAATATTAGGTACAGTGTTTAACATTTAAAAATAATTTTTATGTATGTTAAATATTTGATAAATTTTTAAAAATTCTGAAAAATATTTATATAGTTTTTTAATCTAAACATTTTAGTAATTTAATCTAAACATTTTTTCTTTTATTTAACTATATTAATAAAATTAATATAGTTAAATAAAAGTTAACAACAATTCATCATAAATTTAAATAAAATTAACAACAATTCATCATAAATTTACAGAAATTGATTATGTGTCACTTATATTGATTACACATTAGTCAATGGAAAAAACTATCCAAAAAATAGCTATTGCAATAAAATTATGTTTTTCTCCGTGGTATCTATATTAACTTTAGTTTATGTTTTTGTTATGGTTAATGAATATAATTAATATATTACATGAGTAATGTTTAAAGAAGAATTTATAAATTTTAAAGAAAATATAATAAGTACACTGAACACTTAAAAAAAAATAAGTACACTGAATAGTTGAATTGCATTTTTAATGTTAAGACAGTGATTAGTATTTCTACAGCAACTGTTTTTGTCTTTTGAAATAAAAGTAACTTCAAATGAAAATTTTACATGGAAACTGTTTTGAAAATATAATAAAAGTGTTTTAATTAAAAATTTAACAGGAGACCCTAAGGTAGGTCTCTAGCAACGAAACTTCTGATACTTCAATAGTTTGTTTCACTAAGAAATTATTAAAAAAAAAAGATCTAGGTGTCAAAAAGAAAGAAGCAAGAAACACAAAGAAAAAAAATCTTGAAAGAAAAACTTATTTTTCTCTTCCACTTACTTCTTACATTCCCTTAAGAAACATTCTATCTTAAGAAACTCTCTACCTTACACTCTACTCTAGAGATAAAAAGTGTGATAGATGAATAGAGTGGCAACTTGTTAGCGGTTCAATGAGAAATATGCTTTTCTTCTTTAACCAATGAAAAGGAACAAAAAACTAATTAAATAAGGATTGTAAATATTTGAAAACTCAAAGCTAAAATTATTATCATGTATTTACCAGTGTAGTTAAAAGTATTCCTTGTAGGATGTGGCCCGATAGTATACAATAGTCGGTGTCCAAGTGTGGGTCCAATAATAGTATACAATAATGTTGTCCAAGTGTGGATTATATAATATATATATATATATATATATATATATATATATATATATATATATATATATATATATATATATATATATATATATATATATATCTGAGTGTGTGTGTGTCTGTGTGTGTGTCTGTTTGTGTGTGTGTGTGTGTGTGTGTGTGTGTGTGTGTGTGTGTGTGTATATATATATATAACAACGATTTAAAATTATCACTTGTAATTTACAACTATCACTTGTAAAGTAAATCAATTAAAAAAAAGTGACTAAATCAATATGCTTTTAATAATTAATGTAATTTTTAATAATTTATTATAAAAAACGTTTAAGTAAAGTAAAATCATAATGATCATGATAGTCACCTTAGTTACCGTATTCCCATGAGACATGTCCAGAGGTACAAAGATACTAAATGACTAAGTACAAGATTAAATAGCATAGCCTCATAAAAAATAATATTTACTAAAAAAAGCCACATTAGGAGAACATTTTTTTTAAATTGCATCCAGTAACCAGTGGTACAAACAAGTTACTTGATGAACTCAAAGAAGGGTATTTTCTTTGAGTTTAGCTAAATTTAAATAAAGAATTTAAAACAATAAAAGTAATTCCAACATTTTACTACTTAAAAAGTTATATTCAATTTATAACTTGATGATAACTACAGGTTATAACTTGCTACCTCCTTTAACATATAAAATTAGATAAGAAAAAATTTATTAACCACTTGATTAAGCAACATAGTAATTAATTTAATCTTGTAGGGCAGAACTTGCACCCTTGATCCATAAGCACCTTTGATCCTATAGCTCCATACTTACATAACTTATTAAAGAGGACTGATAACCAGCATGTTATAAATATTGTATCTTCAAAATTAATTGTATTTTGGTTAGAGAATAGACCACTATTAAATTTATTTCTAAAAATTTTGATTTTGATAACGAAAAGTAATTTTTTTACTTTAACAAGGAACCTCACATCTTTAATATATTTTTGCTTATGCCATTTTGTAACTAAACTATTCACCTCTTGTATGTTTGCTTTTGGTAATCTATAGAAGCATCTAATATGACAAAAAAAAAGAATATTTGTAAAAATGAAGTGGATTAGTACCCTTGATCCTAATGCGTTTATGCACCTTTGATCCTATGATCAAAGGTGCATACATACAAACACAAAATGTAAAACCAATAGAGTAACATGTACAATATTTCATATTGTTTATATTCTTACACATTCATGGTATAAATGCATAGAATTAAGGGTGCATATAGGTAGGATCAAGGAAGCATACTGGTATGCACGCTTGATCCCGATTGAGTGTTTTTAATTTTTATAATTTAAAAGCTACCTAAGATATTCTGGTAAAGAAATGATTATTAAATTATAGTAAGGTATAAAATTTGCTATCATGTACTATTACTTTAGAGATCGAAATGAAAATATTTATTCAGTAAATTGGCCTGATAAATTTTTAGGATCATTGGTGCATACTCTCCCCTTCAAAAAAAATGGGGCAAAAAAAAAAGTTATAAAGTTTGCTTTTAAAAAGTTAAAGGAAAAAAGAAAAGTTCGAAAGTCTCTTATAATTTTTTTTTTTTAACTTAATTTTTACTTAAAATGGAGTTAGCCTAAAATGTCAAATTTAAAAAAAAAAAAAAATTGACAAGTTTAAATGCAGTAGTGGTGTAGTGGTAGGGCGCTCGCTTCATAAGCGAGATTCCGAATTCGATCCCCACTTCGTCCCTTGAAGTACTTTGCTCAATTTGTTTCTCCGAGCAGCGGCCTTGTTCGTCAAAGGTCGTGTTTTAGAGGTAAAGAGTTTAAAGAGGATTGTAACCAAAATGAAGTAGCATCCTCGACTGTAGCGGCCTTCTCGGCCTTGTGGAGATGAATAACGTTAAAAAAAATAATCTGTAAATCTTTATATTCGATTTTTCAGGTCAAGTTAACGACCCATCTGCTTTAATACCCCTTTCATCTCAAGAAGATATGACGCATGGGGGTTTCACGATTTTATTTTAGAAAAAAGTATTGATCGATTTAACTGCTGAAGGATATATTTTTTCATATATATATATATACATACATAGAAACTATTTATTAAATCTATTGCATTATTTTAAATCTGTGATTTGGTTGTAATATATATACATAAACACTCATTTGTAAGTTTATTTTTGTAAATAAGTTATTTTATTTGATTAGTAACATTCTTAACTTCTTTTTTAGTTCTAATTTTTTCATTGACAGGTTGATAACATAAACATGTGCGTTCAGTTAAATGTTTACCTGTTGACTGTCTAAATTATTTTAACAAATACTATATTTATCATTGTTCATTCAACATAATCCACAAAATATAGCTGTTTTTATCCGCATATTAATACATACATACGTAAGACGTAAAATATTATTTTAAATGTATTTTTATAATTTATTTCTAAATGCTAAGCATTTAGACGGATTTTTTTATTGCACGCGGGGTAACATTGGCATTTCTGTCATTGCGATTTTGTCAAACGGCGGAAAAGTTAGTGATGAAAATTTTCCGGAGAATTTTCGTAAAATTTGCTCACAATTTCCAAAAAAATAAAAATTTTCAAAAAATCGCAATTAGATTATATACTTTAATAAAAGTCATTACTTTGTTTCAGAAATAGAAGAGACTGGAATTACCGAAAAACGGTTCCTTCGGTAAATTTCGGTTCCTAATTTGATAAGGAACCGATAACTTCGGTTTTTTTCGATTCCTTATTTTAGGCAAGATTCGAAATTTCGGTAAATTTCGATTCCTTATTTTAAGAAAGAATCGAAATTACGGTAAATTTCGATTCCGATTCTGATAAAGAACCGATAACTTCGGTTCTTTTCGATTCCTAATTTTAAGCAATAATCGAAATTACCGTAAATTTTGGTTTCAATTTCGGTTCTTAGCGGGAAATATCGCAAAAAATCGAAAATGCTACAAAGAATCGAAATTGTTACTAAGAATTGAAAAACTTGAATTTTTTTAATTTTTATTTTCAAAAATACAGTTGAAATACAGTTATTCTAAATCACTATCAGTGAGATCAGTGACACTGTCCTTGCTGCCCTTGCGACTACCACTAGCACTGCTATAAGCTACGCTAGTAGAACTATCACTAGCTTCAGTATTAAATAAATCTTTAGATGCATCATATATAGGGTTTTTTTTCATTGGTGATTCAAGTACAAGTTTCCTTTTTTTAGCTCTTTGTAGTAGACTTTGAGACTGTGATTCATTTGGTTTCAAAAAACTTTTCATTTCTGTCTGTTTGGTTGATTGGGTTTGTGTAGATGGAGATGGTTGAGGTTGAGTCTGAGAAGTTGATGGTAGAGGTTGAGTCTGTGAAGTTGATGGGAGAGGTGGATGGTAGAGGTTGATCTTGAGAGGTGGATGGTAGAGGTTGAGACTGATAGCCTGGTTCACCAGGGCATTTTTTGTCCCAGGACCTTATTTTTGATTTGACTAGTGGAAAGTTTTCTTTTATGAACATTATTTTTTGAAGGGTCTCTGCTTCATATTGTGTCTTTTATCACTAATAATATTTCCTCCTAATGAAAATAGCCTTTCTGAAGAGCATGAAGTCACTGGTGGACACAAGTACTTCCTTGCCATAGCAGCTAGTAATGGCAGTTCCTTTTGATTGACCTTCCACCATTCCGAAACCTTCACATCCTTAGCTGGCTTTTGCATAGACAAGTACCTTTTAAATTCCATCTAAAAAAAAATTTGAATTTACCGCAAAGAATCGAAAAAATATTTATAAGTATCGGAAATATTTATAAGAATCGAAATTATTATTAATAAAAATGAATATCTACCTTTAGAGGAGGCTCTGATGGTCCTGCCAAAGTTGGTGCATCATTTCCATCATTTTCCACGGCCATTCTCTCAAAATCATCCATATCTTCATCTAAGTTTGGCTGTGCAGAAGGTAATGAAGCCTCATAAGCCTTATTGTATTCTCTGGTAGTTGGATGATTGTCTACCAGTTGGTCTATTATTCCATCTAAATGATCTTTGTTGCCCTTGATTAATGTGATAGAATAACCTCTATAAAATGGGTCAAACACACTTGCAAGATTAAAGTCATTAACTTCAGTGCCTTTATCTGGAATCCTAGTTTCCAAGTATTCTATAAACCTGGTCATTGCATCTTTAGCAATTCTTGAACCTGGAAAAGAAAAAAAAATATAAATAATCAAAATTGCATAATTTGTTGATAATTATTCGAAAGAATCGAAATTTGTTGATAATTATCGAAATTATTAGTAAGAATCGAAAGAATCACAAAAAAATATTTTTTACCTGAAGTATTTTGTGTAACTGTCCTATGGCACATAGTAATCAATGAAAAGAGGTGTTGCTGGATCTTGTGAACTGTAGGTGTTTTATCTGAGGACCAAATCTCTGAGTATTCTTGACATTTTGCCAAGAAAGGATGAAGTTCTGCAATTACTTGAAAATCTTCATCACTTGGTATAAGTATTGTCAAGTTTGCATTCAGGCTGTTATCTCTGACTAACTTCAAACCTTGCTCATTTCTTAACACTGACTTGAACAGCATTGCATTTGAATTCCATCTTGTTTGCACTGGTTGGATTAGATTGATTGGATTACACCCTAGAGATTCACATTCTTGTTTGATTTCATACCAATCCTTAGTGCTTTGATGTGTCCTTTGAGCAAGTCTCTTGCACTTATCAACAATTACCTTAACCTCACCATTTTCTAATGTGTCTTTCAAACAGTTGTTTAACATGTGATCAACACACACCAATTGCTTGTCCAATAAAGTTGATAAACTGACAGCTGCCTTCATGTTAGCTGCACCATCAGTCACACATGTTCTTTCTAGGTCAGGCCTTGCCAAGACTTCATATTTTGAAATCATAGTGTCTAATCCTTTGGCAAGTAAAGGACCTGTTTTCCTAAACAGGTCCTTTACTTGCCAAAGGCAAGTTTAAATGAGCCTGGCAGTCCAAACTGTACTTTTTCAACTCAAAATCACTGTTGATGTAATGGAGTGTGAGAGATTCAAAAGGATCACCATTTTTTGCAGTCCAACCATCTGATGTAAAAGCTACACTTTCACATTCTGGTACTTCTTCCTCAAGTTGATTGGTTATTGCCTTTTCAATATTATGATGAATCATGTCAAGCTTTGTTGTAGCAAGTGTTTTTGGTGTTTTTATGATTGCTTTTGGTGCCAAATAGTTCAAGAGCAACTTCATTCCTGGAGTTTCCACAATATTGAAAGGAAGATTTGACATGATGCAGGCCAGAGTGAGAACTGTATCAAAATCAAGCTGACAGCTGCTTTGTGAATCCCATTTAGTTATCTGAAATAATAAAAAAAATGTAAAATATCGAAAGGAATCGAAATTACCGCAAGGAATCGAAATTACGTTAAACAAGACCTAACAACCTAATATATATGGGTAAGTTGTTGCAGTTTCTAGAGACAGTGCTAATCACTCTATCTATTAAAACAAAGAATTTTAAAGTTAAAAGCCTTTAAAGTTTTGAAACGTTTGAAAAACACGTGTTTACTAAATCTACATGCACGTGTTAGGTGACAGGTCAAATCAAAAACTTTAAACCTTAATAACTTTGTTAATATTGAGTTTAGAGCAAAAAGGACATTAATTTGGAATCATTAAATTGTTGTCTAGTGTGGAAATTTAACTTTTTATTAATTTACAGAGTTATTAAACTTTAAAGTATATTATAAATTTGGAAAAGGGCTGAAAAGTTTCTAATTGAATATAAAAATAGATTTCTAACATTAGTTTCATCAAAATCAAGCCCGAATTGGTAAATTGAGAAAAAAAATATTTTCTGCATGGCCCAAACGGCGCCCAAAAGATCCGAGTTTTTTTTGAAGAAATATTTTTTCTCAATTTACCAATTTGGGCTTGATTTTGATTCGAATATTTACAAATAAAAACGGTAAAATGTTATAAAAACGATTATTTAAGCTACTAAAAAATTACAATATTTTTCTCACCTTAACATACTCATCCAGAGTTACTTGAAGTTTTTCATGACCACCTTGCTGACTGGATGGTGGAGACTTTTTACTAAGGTTAGCCACCCTTTTTTTACTAGTGGTTGTGGCTGGAAAGAAACCTCTCAAACTTGAAGATCTATCAAGCTCCTTTTCAACCTCCTACCTGTCAAGGTAGTGCAGCCAGTTGCATTACCTTGTCATTCTTTGCCTTAAGATAAGCTTTGGCTTGAATGGGATGCTGAGATCTGTATAAAAAAAGATTTAAAATAAATAATTATAGGGATAGGAATCGAAATTACCGAAATAATTGAAAATATTGAAAAGAATCGAACAAATTGAAATAACTCCTATAGATGGCGCTATATTAAATTAAATGTAACAAACAGTATTACTGTTAGCTGTTACTGTATAATAAATAATAATCAGTGCTTATGTTTATTTAATTATTCAGAACTATTGTTATTTTTTTATTTTTTTATAAAGTAAATCTTTACTTAATATTAACTTAAATTGCAAAAATTCTGAAAATATTAAAAAGAATCCAAATTACCAAAAATATTAAAAAAACATTACTTACCCTAAATGTTTACTCATTCCTGATGTACTTCCATGGCAGCAAGTTAACACTGCTTGACATTGATTACAACTTGATTTATAAGTTTTCTTTTTGGTGACAGAGTTCACTGTCACTTCTGGTAGTTTGGTAAAGTAATTCCAAATTGCATTATTAACTTGAGACATTGTTGTAAATTGTAATGTTGTTGTTGTTTGTAAGAGTTGTTTGTGAAACAATAAATTGTAACTGATTAGATTTTCACAAAACCCCACTATTTATACTGGTAAAGGGGAATCCCTTAGGGGAGGAAAATTAAATTTGAATGAATTTGAATTTAATTTCGCACGCCATTATTAAAACGTATTTGTAATAAAAACGATTCTTTACAATAAAAACGATTTTTTAATTAATCCCTTAGGGGAGGTAAATTAAATTGGAATGAATTTGAATTTAATTTCGCACGCCATTATTATAACGTATTTGTAATAAAAACGATTTTTTAATTAATAATTGAAATTTAACGTTTTTATTACAAAGAATCGAAATTACCGAAATAATTGAAAATATTGAAAAGAATCGA
This sequence comes from Hydra vulgaris, assembly GCF_038396675.1. Taxonomy (NCBI): domain Eukaryota; kingdom Metazoa; phylum Cnidaria; class Hydrozoa; order Anthoathecata; family Hydridae; genus Hydra; species Hydra vulgaris. Next base: position 18,801,125 of record NC_088933.1, read on the forward strand.
AAATATTGATTATAACGGAAGTATATTATTAAAAAAAAGGTGAGTAATCAATTTACGGTTCTTTTCGATTCCTATTCTGATAAAGAACCGATAACTTCGGTTCTTTGCGATTCCTTTTTTTATAAGGAACCGATAACTTCGGTTCTTTTCGATTCCTATTCTGATAAAGAACCGAAACCTTCGATTCCTTTCGATTCCCCGAAAAATACCGAAGAACCGTTTTTCGGGAACTTCAGTCCTTAAGAAATAGTCGTTAATCAACTAAGTAACAACTTTCACGAAATGTAGATAAAATAAAATGTATACTTTTCCATAAAGTAAATAAATCAGAAAGCATTCCTCATAAATTACCAAATCTTATAATCTTAAAAATCTAAATCTTATTAAGGGAAACATACGTAAACTTTTTTAGGAGTAAAACTGGATAAAAATTGTATTGAACTGCATGTAAATAGTATCGAAACAACATTCTCAAAAAGTATGGCAATGGTGGTAAAGGCTAAACCTTTCCTAAATGTGAAAAATTTATATTTTGCTTTCATTTACAATTATTTGTCTTACTGTAATATTGTGTGGACTAGTACTAGCCATACAAAACTAAAGAAAATCTACAACAACAAACAAAGTATGCGTGCGGAATAGTTTTTGGAGCCTATAGAAATGCTCTTTGCGAACCACTTTTAAGTGCTTTAAATGTGTATAAACTTAATTTACACCAAGTTTTATGGTTTATGTTTTAAAACAAAAATGGGGTTGTCCCCAAAAACTTTCGAACTTGTTTTAATAAATTTAATCAACAAAGTTGATTAAGTTTCTTAGTATTCAACAAAGTTTTCAGATAACAACTTTGTTCTTCTCAAATGAAATTTAAAATTAACTTCCTATTCAGTTAAATACCGCGGATCTTATCTGTGGAAAAAATTCTGCAAACAAGAATGCATTGGAGCTATTTAAGAATGAATCAAAGCGATTACTACTGTTGCCAGTGGGCACAGTACGTTTTTAAATCGTTCTTTGGACGTTTTTATTAAGTTTTAAACCTTATAAAAACGTCTAAAAGACGTTTTAAAAACGTACCGTGCCCACTGGGTTCAGGGATCTTAATTTATCCGACTTTAAATTTTTTACCGTCCGTTAAGCTTTCTCAATTTTATCAATTTGGCATATTGTGTATAGGAGAACAATATTCTAGCATAGGACGTACATAATACAGTAGGCTTTTACCATTAGTCATCTATTACGTGAATGAAAAGCTTTTTGAATTGCTTTATTCTCTTAATTATTTTCTGTTTTATTTCAGATTTTTGTCTTTATATACATTTGTACGTTACGGTTATGTAGAATTTTTTTTATGGGGCTTGGCGATAAGGCAAAATGTATCTTCTTCTTGCTCCAACCATTAATTCCGATATATGTATATGCAAAGTACACATTTTTTAACGGCCAAATTAAATACTTTTATAAGAAATAATAATTTTAGTGAAATTAATTGCCGACAGTGGGTTAATGCTTACAGTGGTTTTGATTACAGACATTGGATTACAATAAAATTGATTGCCGACACTGGATTAGTGCTTACAGTAAAATTGAATACAGACATTGGATTATTGCTTACAGTAAAATTGATTACAGACAGTGGGTTATTTAAAGTAGAATTACTTCGCTAAGCAGAACTAACATGTTGCTAAGTTAAAATCCAAAAGCTATGATGATTCTTACAGTAGGTAGTCAATACTAGTAGAAAAACAGTCATCAGAGTCTAAAGATGTACTACATTTCCTTGTTTTTTCAGAAGTACAACCAAACATCATCAAAGTGAACATCACAATGAAATCCAGTTAAAAATGACATCTAGCTGGTTCTAATAAGTTACTATGCTAATAAATGATCGGAGCATATATGTTTAAAACGTTTTCTTAATTTTGTTTGTCGAAATTTTAATTATAATGTCACACCTAATAAATTGATTGTAACATTTTCAGCATAAAATATATATTTTAAATATATATATTCTTCAATATTACTCCATACAACATTGACAGTTGTACCGCAATAATAAAATTAATGCCTTGCCATTAATATTACATAACTAATTACATTTTTTATCAATTTATGGTAGCAATATCATTTGTAAACTCGTAAAAATATTTAAAAAATATTTTTTTTGTTTTAAAAATATTACCTTTTTTTGTCATACAGAGTAAATGCCTATGAAAATAGTGAAATGAGTGAAAAACTATGAAAATATTATATAACAAAAACTAGAGATTTCACCCTATATATAACAGCATCAAATCGAGGTAAATATGATTAACAAATACGCAGGGCAATTTAAACATAGAATTAGAATTGCAAATTAAATTTCTCTTGTGCATTCTGGTCATTGTTGGTTTTTAAAAATTTATTTTGACTTATTAGACGTCCTGGAGATTCTCACCCGTAAATTCCCAATAATCAATCTTTAAAGCCTACCATACTTTTGTTTTAATATGTTTAAAGCGAATGCTATATATTTAGCAACATTTTGGCTTACGATTCTGTGGCAAATCCTTTTATGATATTTAAACGCAAATAGCTATTTACATTTTTTAAAATGAAGTTTATGCGGTGTCTTCGTTTGTTTTAGTTTTTATGTCTTAAAGTCTAAAAAAAAACAATTAAAAGTGCATAGTAAATAACATATGAAATTAATTCACCTGTAAAGTTGACCGAGATTTCATCGCGGATTTTACTACCATTTTTATTCCTTAATAAAACCTACGAAGATCGATCTTTGAAATATAGTATTATATATCATTGGAAAAAATAAAAGTTAGGCAATAATATCTAACACAGTATTTTTACCAGTCATTTTTTTAAATGAAGATGTGCAGCTAAGAAGTTGGATAACATTTCGATATTTTTTTACTAATCGTAAAACAATATGGCTGACTTATTTCGACAACATCTTAAATTAACTTTATACAAACATATTAAATATATATATTTAACATAAACTATACAACTTTATTATGAAAAATAATTTTTTATACATAAAATATAAAATTTATTATGCAGTTTTCTTTCTTTGAGGGATGATGGTCGGTTTTAATGACTTTGCCATTTCTTATTGAAATGGTCACTCATACTTTCTAATTTTCGTATACCAGACATGCTCGAGTATATTCTTTCGATATTATTAAATTCTGTATGAATACTCTCATCAGCTTGCTCCCCATATAATCCAAGACCTACTCCCCATGTGGTCAAAAATACTCTCATGTGGTTCTCTAACATATGCATTTTGGAAGTTATTGATTCCCTTGGACAAGTGCTTCAAAAAAACTTCATTAATTCACATACTGCTATTTCTAGAAAAAAAAACTTAACTAGTAAACCTAAATGAATAATGGAAAAATTTGTCTTTAAACAATATTTATTAAATATTTCTTATAAACTTACCAAAACTCTTTATTTTTTCTTCGCAGAATAAATGACACATGAGTTTATTTCATTGTGACACTTTGAATAGTATGACACTAATTTGTTTGTAATTGTGACACTGTGAATAGTTATTAAACAAAATATTGAATTTTCATTGTTAGTTATTCGCCTCTACATGAATTGGATGTTATTGTTATTTTATATGATTGAAAACTACTAGGGGAATCAAGTCACATAACTTTTTTATGTTACCAACCTAAAAAAATAAACAAAAATCATTTACCACATTTGTATAATAAAAGTTTTTATTATATGCATATGCTTTATATGCATAAATACGTATATGCATTGCAATATATTTGATCAGAAATGTTGATCGGAAAAAAAACCTGCATAGCATACAGAACAAATTTTATTTCATACTATACCTTTAACATTTTATGAACATGATTTCCAATGAACAAGCAACTATGACATGCTTGACATTGCACTCCACACAACTGTAAAACAGATTCAATTCCTTTTATTATTGGCCTATTCCTTCTAATTATTCAACTTCATAGACTTCTGCAATTTGTGCCTCTTTAAAAATTAAATATAATTATTGTACAAAAAATCCAGATAATACACTTTGTAAAATAAAATAAACAATGCTCTAAAAATAAATAATTATTTCCAGTACCATTTAATAGATACCTTTTCTACTCTCTTTGATTTTAACAGTGCAATTCTCTCTATGTACAATAACTGCAAGTGTATAAATATCAAATATATAATCACCAAATATAAACACACACAAATTCTTTTCCCTAAAATTACAATTTATTAAAATTGATTTAAAAAGTTTTTTATTTTAAACAATTTTTTTATAAGTCGAAGAGCAAATAAATTTTGGAAATATTTGATTATTAACCTCCATTTCATTGTTTGAAGCTGTCTAATTTCATCTATGTATCTTGAGAGCCAAATTTTAAGGTTTGATCTATAGTCTTTGGCCTCAAATATATTGAAAACTGTTGAATTATTCTTTAAATTAGGTTTAGAAACATTAGCTATCTGATAGCTCATTTTAAATGAACCACCTCCGTTGTCGCCACAAACCTTTACATGTATTTCACTAGGATTTATCTTTTCATTTGTTAGTTGGTTATAGCTACGATAATAAAGAAGAAATTGTTTATTTATAAAATAAAGATTAGAATTTAAACAAATTATTTATAAAAAACTTAAATATATTTTAAACTTACCTTTCTAATTCATCCAGCAACTTGATTAAATGCGATGGTAAATCATTAATATATGTTGCAGGAGGAACTTTTATTTCAAAAGTTCCTTTTTTATTTTTGAATTCAAACAGAAATTCTTTGTTTTCAACAATCAAATCATCACCTGACAAATATTTAGAAACTTTTTGCTGATTAGAAAGTGACAGTAGCTTGACATTTTGTGAGCGGAAAAATCTGAAATAAAGATAACTATAAATAAACATATATGTGTGTGTGCAGGGCCGGATTAACATCCTCGGGTCTCGAAGCACTTACCTAATCATTTTTTCCATCTTTTCCCGAGGTAAACCACAATTTGCCTTTAGTGATACAATACCTTCTGACCCTATCTGAACTTGGGGGATGTTTGCTTTTTTCAGTATATTAACGACGCATTAATGCGCACTATAAACGTCTGATAGGTATCAAGATTAAACGACCGTTATAGATACGCATTCAATATCAATCTTCTATCAAATCTTTTATCTTCAATCAAATATCTACTGATTTTATTGTAAAACCAATTGAGTTCCAAAAACATTTTTTTTTGACAGCTTTTTAAAACTAATATAAAATCCATTGGAATCAAAATCAAAAAAATTAAAAGAGGTGAAATATGCTTCTCTTGACTTTTTGCTCATTAAAATTAAAAAAAAAGAAAGATTTTAATAGTGTTTTGGCCGGTCATTATGGTTAAAGAAAGCTACAAGCTTTTTTTTTCTAAATTTTTATTTAAATAAAACGTTTAACCAAATTAGGTTTTGGTGCGCTAGCCTAGCTACACCCCTCAAAGTTTATAGGTGTTATAAGTAGGGCTGTAAATCCTGGCTCGTGTTCGTGAACGGCTCGGTGATCGGCTCGACAAGAGCTCGTTCATGTTCGGCTCGAATAGTAAACGAGCCAGGCTTGAACAAAAAATTAGGCTCGTTTATTAAACAAGTCGAGCTTGAACGCCATAGGCTCGTTCATATAGGCTCGATTAAAGCTCGATTAATCTATTTATCCAATGCAATGAGAGCAAGACTTATATTTGTGAAAATGTAATTTGAACTATTAGTGTTTAATAGGAGCTATTATGTTTGTGAGAGTTTACATTATGTTTGAACTTTGAACATTAAGTTTGAACATTGAACTATTAGTTTTAACTTTTATTTTGAACTATTAGATTTGTGGGATCTTATTTCATTATGTTGTTTATTTGCATGTTTAATAGACGTTAGGATTGTTTATGTTGTTTGTTGATTTGAACTTGCATTATTTACAGACGAGTCTTTAACGAACAATTTTTTTTTACTAAACGAGCTTTAAACTAACAGGTTACAATAATTATTTCGAGTTTTAAACCAGTCGAGCTCGAGCAACAAAACGAGCCGAGCCCAAACAATACTAATCTTTAACGAGCCGAGCTCGAACAAAGAATCTCATGTTCGAAACGAGCTCGAGCCGAGCCTGAACACTCTTAATATGTAAACGAGCCAAGCCGAGCCCTGGCAAGCTTGGCTCGTTCGGCTCGATTTACAGGCCTAGTTATAAGCTTGTATATTTGCTCTTAGCTAATGTTCAATATTGCGTCATTTTTATTTTCAATTTTGACTCGCTAACACAAGTTTTTCTCAAAAGTGTAACTGCTCAAATTTGGATTGTAAAATCTTTTGGGTTTCTATTTCTTACTAAATTTGCGCCTTGTA